>NW_024103996.1:1442500-1460000 GCF_003945595.2 Pipra filicauda | reverse complement strand
TTTATGCTGGGATGTTGCTGTAAAGTCCTTATCTCCATGTGGCACTAAACAAGGATTTGTTGTGGGATTTGAGAGGGCTGTGTAGTGCTTCAGTGTTAAGCACCCAAAACTCTGGGGGACTGGCACTAATTTCCTCTCTCTCGTAAAACAACATAGTATTCATAACAACTCGAGAGGCTTGACATAAGTAATGATGGCATATGCAGGCGAAGATTACCACCCCAACAGTGTAATCAAGGTGCTAGGTACTAATGCAAGTTAAATTGAGACAATAATGCTGAAACTTGCATTGTGGGATTAGGAGAGTACTTGAAATGCTGACATCGGCATCTCCTGGAAGCGCGCCTGTCTTCCTTTCAATTCCTGGTTATACTTAATGACCTCAAAATTTGTATGTCGTTAACACCGTGTACTGAAGTGGGAGAGAACAAGGTTTGGGAGGGAGAAGATTCCCTGCCTTCGTTGACTTTTGTCTCTCCTGGTAATTGGTGGCGTGTTGGCGGCGGCCGAGCTCGCGGGGGGCCCCGGGGGCCCAAACCCACCCACCCAACCCCTGGAAACGTCCAGATCAAGGCGTATTAAAATTTGATGCTCAGATCAATATTGTGGCACCCAGGTAATTAAAGTGGGTTTGTTTATTTGGCTTCTCATAAATAAAAAGGGCTTAATACAGACTAATTACACCGAGCCCTTCGTCTACCGTAGGATAATAATGGCGGCAATTTAAAGTGATATTAAATGAGAATTAATAAAGGAATATTGAGTCACTTTGACTGCATTAAGCTGCGTGAAATGATTTCTTAGCTCAATTTAACTTTCTGTCCACAGTTTAATGATTGATAAGCTTGGAATTTTTATAGAGGTAATCTAAAACAATATTTGATTGCTATGTTGAATTAATAACAACAAGCCCTTTTTTTCTTGTTTATCAGCACATCGGGAGAGATGCTCCCTTTCACTTTAATGATGGTAATTTGTATAACCCTTCTGCTGGATATTCTGCTTAGTTTATGCATTTGAATGATACTTTGACAAGATTTTAATTATTTTTGAAAAAAAATAGATATTTTCTGGGCAGTTTGTAGTTCTGTGTAACACATGAGTTAGCAACTTATTCAAACAGACCTAAAGTAGGTTAAAAAAAGGTAGAAGTCAGCTTCAACTTTGACAGTATTTTAATTTTTTTTTTACAACACATACCTGTTGTCTGGGCAGTTTATACTGCTATGTAACATGTGAGGTTAGAAACTTATTCAAAGAGACCTAAAGCAGGTTAAAAAAAGGTAGTAGTCAGCTTCAAGTGAAAATTGAAACTACCTTTAAATCCTGGAATGAAGATTGTGGTGAATCATGTTCCTTTAAAATGACCCCTGGAGAACTGCATGACAATAGGAAACACTGGTTTGAATGTTCCAAATCTGAAATGAGGTGACCTGGATTTACTCTCCAAAAACTCTTGTTTCTGCCACCAGTTCATGAAGCGATGTGTGCTGGAATAAAACATGTTTGATTGGAGAGGAAACTTCTCTGAGGCGCTTTGAAACCCCAAAGTGACCAAAAGGCAAAGACATGAATTTTGTGTGCAAGTCCACTTTATCTGTGCAATTAAGGTTTTTAAGTATGTTTAAATTTTGATCCTGTGTTGCAGCTCCCTGTGCCCTGTGTCCCAGCCCGTTGCCATCCAGGCCCTTCTCCAGGCTCCAAAGCAAGGGGGGAGATCAGGACCTTGTGCCAAACACTTTTTTTATATATATATGTAAGAAATTGCTGCTATTGTTCATTAATTTCTGTCTTGGAAATGCCATGTCAAGCCTCCCAAGGAACCCACCAGTGTCCCCTGGACAGCTTCTCACCATGGGCCAGCATGAGTTCCTGATGAAATTACAGGTGCAGGGAAATGCAGAATTAGAAATATATCTGATGTTGCAATACTTGTGAAGCTATAGCTTTGTTGATGACAGGACAATTCCGTTTTTGACAGTTTAATTTACTGTTGCCAGTGGACAAGAGCAAAAGGAGAACGTGGGGTGAGGCACCTGCCCCCTCGCGCTGTGTTTCACATGGTAGGTTGCAAAATCATGACTCCCTCAACCTGTCGTGCTCAAATGAGAAGGTTTTCAGCTGGGGAAATGGAATACATCAGTGCAGGTAATATTGCCTGACCTCATAAAACAAAAGGAAAAATTGCAGATTCTGACAGCCATTATGAATCTTGTATCAGCATCCAAACGGCTCGGAGCCGAGGCACGGAGCATGTTTGCAATAGGGAAAAAAAATCCACAGGGTTGCCACATTGACTTGCAATACAGAGCAAAAAAATGACTTGTCAGTAATTCGTTGTGGGATGTTAAAGAGGCTGTTGAATTTACTAGTTATATACACAGGGAGTGTTTAGCCTGGAGCAGCGGGTGGGAATGGTGCTTGCTGAGGTGGTCTGTGCTCGGACATGGGCTCGGGTGGGAGGGCACGGGGGAGGTGAAGAAACGCATATTTTAGGCAGCCTTTGTTGGTTCAGAAATCACTGAGCCTTTTTAGTGTTCACGCCATAAATGTGTGCGTTCTCTTCCTCTTAAACCATATCGTTTTAGTTTTGGAAGCCTTTGGACTACAATGTTTCCTTGAAAAGCATGGCAGGGGGTTGGAACTTGGTGATCTTTAAGGTCCCTTCCAACCCAAACCGTTCTGTGATTCCGTGAAAACCCCAAGTGTTACAGCATGAGATTATACACCCAATTGGAATTTTATTTCTATGTAAAGAAGGAACTTTATCGAGTACAGTGCTTTCCAATTTCATATTGTTTCCTTAACCCTTAATTTCTTGACTACTCATGCTTTTCCTAATTTGATGTTGTGCCTTCAGCCATCTCATTCCTCTTTGGGCTTCCTTGTGTTCTTTATTTTCAGGAAGTTCTGAAAGTAAACATTATCAGAGTTGTTTCGTAAGGGAAATAAATTAAGGATGGAGTCAGTCATTAGTAATTAGTTTGACCATTTGCATGCTCAAAATGCCTTGAATTCTTGCAGATTTTCACTGGTTGGGCTATATTTGATGATAATATTCTGAGGAAAGTCTGTTAATCAGATTAATATGCTTTTTGTGACTGTTTTTAAGTTTGAAATTCCTCTTTTCTCTAGAAAAAATATTTAGACTTTCTATGTTAAAATCTTGGTGCCTTTTGAAGAGGCAAAGGCCATTACATGGTGGATTTCAGTCATGCTCAGGTAATGCCAGGTCAAGGTGCTTCTTCCACTGCCACCAGAGGTGAAACTCTCCCTTTTCTGTGCTATGGAGAACCATTTTTAACCTACAAGAATAAGATTTAACCTTCTGCATCATCTGCTCTTCCAAATTTCCTTTCACTGGGGACAGTGGGTGCAGCTTCAGTGCTTGATGTCACAGCATAGACCGCACCAGACCACGCCGTGGCTTCATCTCAGGCTGGATGATGGAGAGCATTGCTCCGACTTTCTCTGACTCTTTGGGGAATAAAAGCTCTTCTTGCTTGGGCTAATTGGGCTGGTGTATGTGTGGGCAGGTTATCCTCTCACACGGTGATATTTACCCATCCCCTCCTCAGCTGGAGCTGCACGCTGGGCCCTCGGCCGCTCTGTGTTTGCTGGAACTGGAGTGCACTTGAATTAAATTGCAGCTCATGAATACAACAAGAGTGTCGGGATATTGAAGGGAAACAGAGCTGGTGGGGCAGGCAGGGGCTGGGCATCTCCCTGTCCTCATCCCCCAACCCAGGGACAACTACAGGGAAAAAGGGAAGGAGCCAGGCATTTCCCTGTGCTCATCCACAATCCAGGGACAGGTACAAAGGAAAAAGGGAGAGAGAAACAGTTTGAAAAGGAAAATATGGGAACAGAGACAAGAGAATTAGATTTTAATTTTTTGGTTTCTGGCTCTTTAGCTGAAGGTTAAGATCTTAAAAACATCTGAAATATTTGCTTTTTTCGTTCATGAGGGTTGTTTAGGCAAACAAGGTGAAATACCTATCTATGGTTATATCACAGAATAGTTTGGGTTGGAAGGGACCTTAAAGATCATCTTGTTCCACCCCCTGCTATGGGCAGAGACACCTTCTACTAGACCAGGTTGCTCCAAACCCCATCCAGTTTGGCCTTGGACACTTCCACAGACAAATGGGGCAATTACAATTGCCATCTTCGTGGCCCACCTCTGAACTCACTCGGGCAGGTCCTTGTGTATATGAATTTAAGTGATCTGAAGGGCCTTTCCCACTACAAAAAAGAAAAAAAAATAAAAAAACCTGTGAAAGAAAATATGTATTTGAATACAAGTGTTTGAATACATATAAGATGCTAAAATTCAGTGAGCCACTTGGTAGATTAGATGGAAAGGTTATCCAGCAAAACTGAATGCAGCCCAGAAAGATTGAAAAACATTAAATTCCAGAAGGGTGTAAAATGGAGATTTCCTATTCAAATACTGATATTTTAGCCACCCAGGTATTAAAAATGTCACTGTAGTCTACAGCCAACTCTGTCACCAACAGCAAACATGAACTTCCTGCATCTGCTCAGAGGTGGTAATTCCAGATTCTCTCATTAATTTAAGTTGATGTTGCTTTTGAGGCAATTAAAGCATAAAGGTGACATCAGAAAGGAGGGATTAAGGTTGGAAATACCTTGTATTAACCTGTGCCTGGATATGGCTGCTCTTCAGGGCAGTCTGTCACTGTATGCTGCCAATCTGCGCTCCAGGGGTTGAGGATCTCAACCAGCTTTGTCGTCATTGTTGTGGGGGTGGAGAAATCGTACATGAATCTTGAATTATTATGGAGAAAGAAAACAGGAGCAAGTTGGGATTCTTTTGAATCTACTCTTTGAGTAAGATCAAGACGATTAACCATAGAGAGGGTTCACACTATGTCAGTGGGGGGGTAAAGAGGAGGCGGGTAAAGAGGGAAATGAATGTACCAAAATTTGTTGCATTGACATATTTGCAGCACGTGACAACTTTTTTAGTGATATTGTGGAAAATCTCTGCAGTTGGCCTTTCACACAGGTGTAACATTACTAATTCTAGGACACTTATGGCACCTTCTGTATTTACAACTGTTAATAAGTTGCTTTTCCATAAATTATCACTTAATGTCTTCTGTCAGCACAAACAGGCCTCGACCGAAAATACAGATAAACATTTTGAGCTGCTTTAGAAAGGTGTTGGTTGTTTTCAAATAACAATAAGCTCTGAGCGAAAAAGCCACGTCTTAAAATTCAGATTTTTCCAGAGAGTGAAAAATCCCCTCTGGTTGATGTGGCTGCAGATTAAGGAGAGGCAGGACGTCCTTTCCCCCTTCAATCACGGCCGCGGCGCGTTTCACATTACCGGGTGACCAGCTCTTTCCTTTTAACGGCTGAAATGGTTTGCAAAGGCCACTTCAAGTTTCTCGGCTTTTCACTGCCTTTTGTGTGAGACTGTCAGCGCCCGAGCCCCGGCCATGACATGCACAGACCGGCTGGTTTTTCTCCTTCAGATCAGCGGCTCTGGACAGCTTCTCTTTCTCTGGCAGCCGCTTCAACCTGCTCTGTCTTGTCATCTTCGAGTTCAATATCTGCTGCTCTGAAGGAAAAAAAATGGGATGGGTTGGACCATTGTATTTGGTCTTTTGACCCTCCATGTTGCCCATGAGCAGTGAAGGATAACTTTTGACAAGCCATGTCAGATGTGACAGGCAATCTAGTTGGGTTGAGTGGAAATGTGCTGTACAAGTTTGAAGCCTTAGTTGGGGGCATTTTCCTGGTGTTCAGTGCATTTAAATTGACACCAGACCTCAGTGTTGTTCGTTGCAGAGCCCCGCGTTTCCAAAGCATGCAGTTTTATCAGCTCAAATGAAAACCTTTCATATGCATTTTGCATCTCATTCCACCAATCCAAGGCAATATAGCCCTTCCCAGGGTTCTTTTTCCATCTCTCAGGAACAAACATTAAATTTAGTTTTCATCTACAAGTATGTTTGATTTTTATTTTGATGTAGGAGGTTGTGTTTTACTGTTCCCTGTATTTCTCTGTCTTTCCATCGGTCACCTGAGTGTGATGTGATGCGCAACTCCACGCTCACTGTTATGCTGAAAGTCATTGAATATTGAAAATCATTCAAAAAGCATTAAAGCATGCTAACCTTCCAGCTGCTTTTATTTCCAATTAATTATTCAGAAATGTTGATGATAGAACTTCTGTGGGAAGCACATTTTCTGCAGTATTACATAGGTTTCAGTTCTTGTTGTATCCCTTCACTAATGGGTTGGGATATGTGCTTTTTCTTTTATTTAAATTAGTTCTCATTATGGATGAGAAAAGCTGGTGGATAACATACTCCCTGTTGAAGCTGTCAGGGGTGGTGATCTGGCTTACTCTTACCTACCACGAGCATCCTGAGTGCTGATCCCTTGCCTGCTAATGCCTTTCCTACCATAGTTCTCCTCTTACCCCCCCTCAGATCAGCACAGAGTCCTGACCAGCACAGGATTCTGATGGGCAGCAGCAATAAATGACAAGAAATCACCTTTTTGATGCTCCAGTCCAATCCAGCCTGGGCTACCAAGCGGAACCTTCATTCCCATTGCTGCCACCTTGATGCTGCATTTTTGTTCCCCTCTCTGGTGTCATAGATCCCAGAATGATTTGGGTTGGAAGGGCCTTAAAGACTAGTCCAAACCCTTTACCATGGGCAGGGACACCTTCAACTGTCCCAGGTTGCTCCAAGCCCCATCCAACCTAGCCAACCTGGACACTTCCAGGGATGGGGCAGCCACAGCTTCTCTGGGCAACCTGGACCAGGGCCTCACCACCCTCACAGGGAGGAATTTCTTCCTAATATCGAATCTGAACCTAATATGTTTCAGGAGTATAGGGAAAACCATCTCCATACATCATTTTGGTTCCATTTCAACTTGTGAATCCTTCCGGAAACATGTAATTTGAAGTGTTTTAAAGACATCATTATTGTTATTATTATTAACAACAATAATAATAATTAGTAACTCTTTCCTGGATGCTGCTTATATCTGAAGTGCTTATCCCTTCCTTTTCCCCCCTCTCTTTCAGTGATTTGTCTTTCAGACTTTGTGTGGATCTTGTGAACAAATTCACTTTAAGGGCTATAAGACCTTTTAAGTAACTGAAGGATCATTTCATTGTCTGTGCAAATACTATTTGCCTTTGGGGTCCCTTCCAACCCAAATCAGTCCATGATTTTATGATTATGGTTTTGCTGCCACTTTTGGGATGGAGAACAAAATGTGACACCAAGAAGAGTACTTTTGTGCCAATACAGTGCCTTTCAGTCCTGCAAGCAAGGTGACACTTTTGGCTGTTGATTTTTCCCCAAAATATTACTGATTTGTTTATTTTTTTCTTCATAGTAGATGTGATTTTCCTCATAAACTGTTCAGGTGCAAATTAAAAACAAATTCAACTGCTGGGTCAGTTAAGTCTTTAAAACAAAACAAAAAAAAGGCACAGAGTGAGCAGTTGGCAATAAACTTGTCCTTTTTGGCACCTGGAATCAAAACAGTAACATAACAGTACCTTTATATAGCACATAAAAATATAATTCAGGATAAGAATTCAGAGGTCACAGCAAGTGGTTACCTAAATAGCTCTGGGGAGTTAAAATAGTTTGCTTATACAAAGATAAGGTGATTTTTTTATGCAGAAAGCCCGTGTGTGGTTCCAGAGCCTGATGGGTTTATATGCAGTAAAACAACTTTAAAAACAACATGCAGAAAAAGTTGAAGAAAATAATTTTTGCAGACTGTAAAAGACATCAAAACTTGGGAGGCCACTAATTCTGCTCCACTTAAAAATGTCCATCACCCTTGGCTTTAATTAGTGCATTGTGTTTTCAACCAACAGCTTCCAACATCATTTCTGTGGCCACACGTTGTTGTGAGGTGTCGTTATGGCCAAAAATGGGGATTCTTGGCCATGGAGAACTTGTGGTAGAACATTTCAGAGGTGTAAAGTCTGCAGGGGCTGAAGTTACTCCCTCAGTATTTACATTTGGCTGCCAGACTTAGGGCTCCTCAGGATCCTTTGTACCTAGGGTTGTATCCAGAACTCCAGTTCCTGTTAACTGGAAATTAACCTTGGATCACTGCAAATGGGTCCTCTCCAGCCCTTCCTGCTCCTCACCACCTTCCAGGAGATGTTATCCATGTGATGGAAAAAATATAGGGGTTGTGGGTGATATGTGGCCATTCTCTTAGGTCTAGTGGAAGGTGTCCCTGCCCATGGCAGGGGATGGGATGAGATGAGCTTTAAGGTCCCTTCCAACCCAGGCCATTCTCTGATTCTGTATTTTGACACATTTTTCATTGACTCTCTGGATTTCACATTGAAATTGATGTTTGCAAACACATTTAAAAACCAACACTCAAAACTAAACCGACAAGAAAAACCCTAAACAAAAGCAAAGGCCGTTGATACTGCAGGAGCTTGAGCTTTATAGTAGAAGATAAAACAATATTTTCTTTTTTCAGCTCTAAAAGTGTCGATTTTGATCTGGAAGCTTAATTTCTCTCATCAAGGAATTAAGCACTCAGTTAAATTCCATGAGAACATATTTAAACACGTTGAAAAGCTGTCCCCATTACATTCCCCCTAACACACATACTAATGTGGCCGTCCGGGGCTTCGGGCATTGGGGCCCGTGATTTACATTGGCTGACCTCAAATTTGATGTAACTTTTGATGTATCCAAATTAATGCATTTGTTCTGCGTTCATAGAGGAACCCTAAGAATTCACGTAGAGCCGGTGAGCAGGGCTTGACTGTGTTCTCCAGCTGCAGACAGATGTTGATGGTGGTAGGAGTTAATAAGGGTGGGTTTGTGTGCCCTGTTTGTGGGCTGAAGGTGGGGAGGATCTGACCATGGGAAATCCTACTTCAGGTTTTGGTCCTTCAGCGCTGGTGGAACCACTGGATGTAAAATAGGTGGTTTCCCTTTTCTCTATAAAGTGTTTCAGCTGTGATTTAGTGGCTGAGCTGTGGTACTGGATGGCAGAGAAATACGGACAAAAGCTGCTTTTCCCAACTCCTTCCATGAGATAACTCTTAGTAGTGGAGTCTTGGGAGACGTTGCCTTCTCTGTTTCTCCATGACTTCTTACATAAAGGACAGGTGACAACTAAGGACAACAAGGACTTCCACAAATGGAATCGTTGTTCGCATTTTTTGTGGTCTCAGCCTGTCTTTCCATGTAGTCCTGGTCATGGTGGCCACCTTGTAATGGCTTCCTATAGAGACCTTTGATTAGTTTTTCTGGTAATGTAAGACTCCTTCATTGGGTAAAATCCTGGTATTATAGAGTAGTTAAGGTTGGAAAAGACCTTTAAGACCATCAACCAGCACCACCACCATGTCCACCACTAAACCATGTCCTCAAGTGCCACATCCACATGTTTTTTGAACACTTCCAAGGATGGCAACTCCGCTACTGCCCTGGGCAGCCTGGTCCAGAGCTTTACAACCCTTTCAGTGAAGAAATTATTCCTGATGCCTAATCTAAACCACTAATCATCTTTCTTTCCTTGTCAGAAGTTCAACCACATCAGTTACTTAGGCAGGATGGATTGATAAATAACAATCCTTACATTATTACTTGATACGTATGTTCTACAACTGCAAAACGGTAGAAATCAGGAAGAATTCCTTCACAGAGAGGGTGTTCAGGCATTGGAAGGGGCTGCCCAGGGAGGTGGTGGAGTCCCCATCCCTGGAGGTGTCCAAGGAACGACTGGACGTGACACTCAGTGCTCTGGGCTGGGTGACAAGGTGGGGATCAGGTTGGACTCAATGATATTGGAGGTCTTTTCCAACCTTAATAATTTTATGATTCTATTCTCTGATTCTGTGAAATAAATTACCTTTAATTAAGTCAGGTTATTTCTGGCTGCTGCCAAGTCCATGCTTTTCTCACCCTGACTCTGCCCCTGCTCCCAAGCTGCCAAGGAGCAGTCTGCTCTCTTCCTAAACCAGCTGTGTGCTGGTGCCATGGGGCCGGGAAAGCTTCTCCAGCACTTGTCACCTCGTGTCTGGTACCAGACTAAAGCTGGGGACAGAGTTTGTGGCAGCAGGATCCCCAGGATCTCACCCAAAAGAGGCCTCTCAACCCCCCCCTCCCTTGGTATTAACAATGCTCCCTGCTTTGGCTCTTGTATAAATATCTGCCGCATTTCCACCAGGAGTTATTGCTGTTATATATTTTACAGACACTTTACTGTCATCTAAGTGGTTTATTTTATTCCCACAGCTAGGAGAAAACTACAAAAGGAATTTTGTAATCTGAATGTGATTGTGGGCAGAGAGTAATGTTTTGAAAAGGAGCTGAGAGTAAATTATATCACTGCTTTATTGTGTTTAAGGAGACTTTTCTATTGTGCTAGGAGTTAACATTAGTTCTCAAAGTTATTAACTGGATGTGGTTTTATTATGACTGTGTGTTTTGTCAATATATGACTTTTTTTGTTAGGTTTTTTGGTGCCAGTTCGGCTGCAACTTTGGCACCGTCCAAGTTTAAATATGTAAACTCAGCTGGTGTTGAAAGTTTGTTTAGGTTTTACCTCCCTCTCACATGCAGTAAAGAAAGTAAACATTTTTTTTCCCTGGTAGGCTGTTTATAGAGGGGCTTTCTTCGGGTGTGCTTTGCTCTGTGTTGTTTGGACAAATCATGTTTGGAGAATCGGACTCCAAATATTTGTAAAGCCTTCCGAGATGGCTTTCGGTGGAGATGGAAGTTGTGTGGCTGAGGTGACATTTCAAGCTGCCACTAAGTGGGTTTCCTTGGCAGGAGTTTTGGTGTGAGTGACGGAGCCTTCAGAGCCCAAAGTGTTGTTGGACCCCATGGGGAGAGCAGGAACACTTGGCACCACCACCAGCCTGCCAAGCTCCTCTTCAAAATGCCCCAGAGAGCACATTTAAATAATATATAGAGAATTATAGAATATTTTGGGTTGGGAGGGACCTTAATAATTATCTTGTTCCATGGGCAGGAACACAATCTGTATTATATATAAATCACCAGCAGAAGGTGTGTGTGTGGGGGGGGTGTTTTCAGGTATTTGTTCCAGTTTTCTGTTTTTTAAGAAGGTATTGAAGCCTCTACATCCGAGGAATAATAAACAGCTTTAAAAAGGATAAGTCTTGCAAAAAAAAACCAAACAAACAAAAAAAAAACTCAAATCCAGCCTTTAAATAATGCCCCCTCTTACTGAATAGGAGTGTCCAAGACCAGGTTGGACAGGGCTTGGAGCAACCTGGGCTAGTGGAAGGTGTCCCTGCCCATGGCAGGGAGTTGGAACTGGATGAGTTTTAAGGTCCCTTCCAACCCAAACCATTGAGGGATTCTATGACTAAATAACTGTACTTTGTTCCTAAGCATGTGGGTTTTGGGAGCAGTAATTTCCCAAGGCACAGCCACTGTGGAGTTTTTCATGCCAGCAGAAGCATGGGAAGAGAGGTCGAGTCTCTGGGTGGTTTATTGGGTTTTTCCTAGTGGTTTTAATTCATTTAGCTGACAAGGATGATGGACAGGGAATCCACCCAGCGCTCTCTTCCAGCTCTTTAGCAGGAAGAAATGTAGAGTGACATGGAGGGATTGACTTTATTATGCATTACTACAGTTTGCATCGTGTCCATTTAATGAGATGGTTTTGTGCATCCATGATGCCATAGCAAATCCATATGGGCCTTAATGGCCTTAAGCTGAAGGAGAATAGATTTATATCAGATATGAGGAAGAAATCCTTCTTTGTGAGGGTGGTGAGGCCCTGACACAGGTTGCCCAGAGAAGCTGTGGCTGCCCCAGCCCTGGAAGTGCTCAAGGCCAGGTTGGATGGGGCTTGGAGAAACCTGGTCTAGTGGAAAGCATCCCTGGCCTTGGCAGGGGGTGGAACTGGATGGTCTTTAAGATCTGTTCCAACCCAAACCATTCTGGGATTGTATGATTCTGTGGTTAATTGCCTATCACTAACTCTGTAACCACACCATATGGATGTCAGACTGGCTGTAGAGAGACACCCACCTTCATCCTATCACAGCAGCATCTCCAGTCAGCCTTTATTGCTATCCCAGGTTTCACTCAAACCATGGGGCCCGTGAAGATTATTTTGTTTTACTGTTTATCTACCTTCTCTCTCTCTGAGCACACAGTAAAACCCTTACATTTGCAGTGTGGATTTACTGGGCTGTTCAGTATTAGACATAAAGTGTTCAAGTATGGACCACGTAACGTAAAAATATTTCATGGCATGTGGAAAAACATGGTTGATAGAGCAGAGGAGCTGCTCCTGAGCCAAACTAATATGATCCATGCAGAGACCAGTAGATCTCCATTACTAAATAAAGTGCTCTCATGAAGTGTAATGTGTCTCTGTGAATTACTCCATTACCTGGGAAGATCCGTGTTGATGTGGCTGCTCACACTGCTCTTGGCCAAGCTGATGTTTGTGCCTCAGACTTTATAATTAAAGCCAGACATTTATTTTTCTCTAATGACCATTTCAAAGTGTAAATTATTTTAAATAAATATATTTTGGAGTCTCAGGACAGACTTCCCTGATTATCATGATTTTTCTTTTTTTCTATATGTAAAGAAATCCGCTGTGGTTTCAGGTACTATGAACAGGAGAGTGTGGGAGTCACTGTGTTTTAGGAGCTCTTCTGCCCTGTGATTTGCTTAGATGTGTTTTAAATAATGAATTTGGCCGGTGTGGGGTAGAGGGAGTATCCAGGGCTCATAGCACAGCTCAGAGTGTGGGGATACCCCATCATCCACAGTGCTCCTCTGGCTCGGGCACAGCAGAAATAAACACGTTTTTATTATAGTGGAGTTTGGCAGCGGCACTCGAATGTTGTTTTTCAGAGGTAAGTTGCTGTAACCAGCTCCCACACAGCCATAAAAAATGAAGTCTTTATGTAGGGGGGCTAGAAGAGAGCTGGAGAGGGACTTTGGTCAAAGGCCTGGAGGGACAGGAGACAGAGAATGGATTCCCACTGCCAGGGTGCAGGGTTAGATGGGATATTGGGAAGGAATTCTTAGCTGTGAGGGTGGTGAGGCCCTGGCACTGGTTGCCCAGAGAAGCTGTGGCTGCCCATGGATCCCTGGAAGTGTTCAAGGCCAGGTTGGATGGGGCTTGGAGCAACCTGGGCTAGTGGAAGCTGTCCCTTTTAAAAACAACAATCACAGAACAGGTGAGACTGGAGGGGACTCTCTGAAATTTCTGGATGGATAATTGTTTTTTTCATTCCCGATAGTTGTGTTCTGCACTTGATCATGGCTCTCCTGTCTTTCTAGTTTGGACTATTTATCTAAATTCTTCACATAAGCTGCTTGTCCATATCCCAGCTTGATGTGCATTGGATGTATAAGGATATTCTCCAATCAATTCAAGCTTAATCGAATGTAGCAAATTCTGGAGGTATAATGCCCTCCCAGTTGACAACTGGTATTGGAAGTTCATTTTCCTGACATTAAAACACAAAAATTGGGATTTCCAGCTCATATTACTGCAAAACACTCACTCTGAGGTTGCAGTTGCCCTTGTAACCACACAGGAAACACTCAGCTTCAATTTTTAAAACTTTTCTTGGTGTCCACCTTAGACTCTGTTAATGTAAGCTGTATTTCCCTCTTTTTTATGAGAGTGTCATCAGCAAAGGTATATAAAAATCTTGATAAAGTCAGTATATATTTCCCCTACACTGCCCCCCCTTATCCATGAGGCCAATTATCTTGTCAAAGAAAAAGATTAGATTTGTTTGGTGCTTTATAACCTTATGAACCTGAGATGCTTATAAATATTTTAATAATTTGTTCCATTATCTCTCCCAATATCAAAGTTTGACTGGTCTATAATTTCTTCCTGTCTCCTTTTCCCTCGGCTTTGTAAATCCTCTGGGATCTCGTCTGTGCTCCAGGAGCTGTCAGAGATGGTCACTAACTCTTCACTGCTTTATCCTGTTCCACTGAACTGTTACACCAGCAATTAGGAATTTGAGACTGGTTTCAGTATAAATTCCTGGGGCACCAATGAGATTTATTTAGGTTTATTTATGATAATTAGGTTTGCTGGTTAGGAAGGTTTAACAGTTGTGATCAGCACCAATTGATGGATTCTTTCAGGGAACATGAATGGCTGAAGGAGTTCAATGTGCAAATAGATATATATATAGAATTAAACACAATTTTTTATCCTAATTTAGGGAGTGGGCTCCCTTCTGCCAACTACACAGATATGTTAATACAGATTTTAAAGTGCATTGCACAGTAAAAACCAGAGTGTATCACATCAAGTTCAGTTCATGCCCTTTAACCTCGGGCTGATTGGTAGAAATTAAATTTCATCTTGGTGATTTTATGCAGCCAACGTGTAATGCAAAATCCTGTACTAGAATTGTTCCTAACTATTTTTACAGCTGTAAATTTACTGTATATTTTAGCAGTTTTGGTTTTCTAAAGTGCCCACTGAGGTTGGAAAAAACTGAGGTGTGGTTTTCAAAGTTGGGGCGACCGTGGCCTTCTGTCCTGGGTGCAGTTGTTTTTCCCTTGGGCAGTCAGCCTCTGGGTCTTGCAAATCTGAGTATTATCTGCCCCTGGAAAAAGATTGGAACCAGTAATGATCCCAATGCTGTGGACACTGTCCAGGAGTGATTGTCCTTGGAGCAGCCCATGTGAGCATCTCACCAGTTTTATATCAGTTTTATCAGGTTCATATCCTGCCTAATTGTTAATAAGTACAAATATTGCAAAGCAACAACAATCACAGGCCAGGTGAGGCTGGAAAGGACTCTTGGTATTATTTTCTGTGTATATATTGATTTTTCCATTCCTAGTCCTTGTGATCTGCACTTGATCATGACTCTCCTGTCATGGTGCTTTGGACTATTTCTCTTAATTCATCAACATAATTTTGATTTCTCATTATTTCACATAAGCTGATTGAATTGTATCTGGGAGTAATTTTTGGAGATATCTCTTTGCGTTATCCCTGTTAGACCATACTGGTCATACTGGTGGCAGTCTGGTTGTCATAAGAAACTACAAGGAAAAAAGGGGAAGATTTATATTTAATAGTCCATCCTGTATGCTATTCATGTCAATTATCATTTATACTTTACCATAAGAAAGCCATAAATATTTTAGTGAAAAGTTGTCCATATTATTCTTTAAAATCAGTTTCCTTTCCATTTGTGTCTTGCCCCAGCACCTCCAGTGCTGCAGTTTGCTCTGATGTTTTATGGCACAAGGCAGCAAGTCTATGCACGTGTTTGTGTAAATATGTTGTGTATCTGCTTAAATAATTAAATTGGGTATCCATTATAATGTTTTGTGCACTACAGCAGTGTTTTCACTCAGTAAAGACTCATCACAATCAGTGGTGCAAACACCGCACTCGTTTTAATGAGAATTTCCTACCTACTAAACCATTATGTTAAATACTTCTAATAATAAGCTTTATTATGCAGTAGCATGGTTTTTCATACAGAGCAGATATCTCAGAACTTGAAATTCGTGGGTGCAAAGATGTGTTGTTGTGCAGTTCAGAGGTTTTCACTGTAGTGCTGTCACCTTTTGGGGGACCTACAAATAGGAGCCAGATTTGTTGTTCGAAGAGCTTTAAAGACATGTTAAACCATGTTTGTCATTGAGCTGTGGTGTCAGTTCTCTGTCTTTGAAGGGTAAAGATATAGAAGAAGAGAAATTAGGGCTGCTCAACAGCTCTTGTGTAAAGGACTGTCTTACGTAAAAGAATCATCCCTTCAAACTGCTTTCAAGGGTGCTCTGGGTTGTTGCAGCTCCACATTCCATGGCCACATCTCCTGGCCATAATTGGGCTGGAAGTGGTCCCAGTGAAAGCCTTGGTGCTGCTGTAGAGATGGACTTCGAGCAGGGCCCTGGGGGTCTTCACACCGATTTCATGGAATCACAAAATACTGGGGTGGTTTGGGTTGGAAAGGACCTTAAAGCTCATCTCATTCCACCCCCTGCCACGGGCAGGGACACCTTCCACTAGACCAGGTTGCTCCAAGCCCCGTCCAACCTGGCCTTGGACATTTCTACAGCTTCTCTGGGCAACCTGTGCCAGGGTCTCCCCACCCTCACAGCCAAGAATTCCTTCCTAATATCCTGTGTACCCCTGTTCTCTGGCAGTGGGAGGCCATTCCCCCTTGTCTTGTCACTCCAGGCCCTTGTCCGAAGTCCCTCTCCAGCTCTCTTCGAGCCCCTTTAGGCACTGGAAGGTGCTAGAAGGTCCCCTGAAATTTATTCATCTCTGCTCAGGGAGGAGTGGGGTGAAGTAGGGAACTTACCATGGAGAGGCACAAACCTGCAGTGGGATCATCCCCGCTGTTGGGAACATGGAGACTCAGCCAAGATCCTGCATTACAAAGCAAAACAGAAGAGAACATTTTCTCCCCACAGATCTTTAAAAATGAGTGACTCTTTTAATTTTGCATTGTCAAGAAAAAGACAGAGAAATGAAGTAATATTTTTACTTCAGTGATTTAAAACAATTTAATCTGTGGAGAAACGCAACTACAGCTTCACTCTGCTGCAATTGAAATAAAACATGATGAAATATTAAAATACTCCATACACGCACCACTAAGATTAGACAGTCATTAGGACTGGAATATTGGCACTCTGTTAATTATTGCATTGCAAATGTTTGAGGCAGAAAACACATGTTTTCTTTTTCCCAAATGAAGTCCAGCAAATTAAAACCTGACCTAGAAGTGATAACTTCAAATATGATTTATTTTGCAATAGGCAAATGGAATAACCCCACAGAGATTGTCAACAGTCAAACAAGAGCAATGATAAAATGAAGGAACCTCACCAGCTGACTGCTTTATCTTATTTGCTCTAATGAAGGCCAAGAAAACAACTTGTTTTCCATATCCTAAAAGGGGGTGGACAATGTGCTGCTGGAGCAGGAAAGTGTGTGGAGGGGATGTATGGAATGAGAGGGATGAAGGAATGTGGTGATTGGTGGTGGCTCTGGCAGGTGTTTTATTTAATTTCAGGGCTCTCTTTTAAGAAACACAGTACCAAAAAAGCTTCTAGATAATAAAATTGAAAATCCCACTGTATCCACTCTTCCCAGGCTGAGTCCCGTTCCTGTCTGAATCCCTACTAGAGCATCAGTGGGATTGAACTGGAAAGCCTCTCATTTTATCAGTAGAGCTGCTCTGGAGCCAGGCTGGGAGAACTGGGGGGGTTCAACTGGAGAAGAGAAGGCTCCAGGGAGACCTTAGAGCCCTTTCCAGTGCCTAAATGATCTCCAAGAGAGCTGGAGAGGGACTTGGGACAAGGGCCTGGAGCAACAGAACAAGGGGGAATGGCTTTCCACTGTCGGAGGGCAGAATTGGATGGGATATTGGGAAGGAATTGTTGGCTGTGAGTGTGGTGAGGCCCTGGCACAGGCTGCCCAGAGAAGCTGTGGCTGCCCCATCCTTGGAAGTGTCCAA
>NW_024103996.1:1432500-1437500 GCF_003945595.2 Pipra filicauda | reverse complement strand
ACCTGCCGTATCACCAGCCTGATACTCCCACAATAAAAAGACTTTTTAAAGCGAGACAGATGATAAAGCAAAGTTTTATAAAGATTACTAGGGAGTTAAAAACAACAACAACAACAACAACAAAAATGCCGGATCTCCTTTTCTGTGTCTATTTTTCCCTGTTTTCCCTGTCCCTGTATCCGGGTCCGTTCGTATGCAGCGCAGGGCAGGAGCCCCGGCGGAGGTGCCGGCGCGCAGGGCTGGGTTTGGCGGCTGCTGGTGGCCCCGGAGAGCCGGAGGGAGGCCGGGGGTTCCAGTACAGTGGGTCGGGAAGCAGCACTGACAGCCCGGCCTCCCCCGGGGCCTCGCGCCTCCACAGAGCACGAGAGGGAGCAAAACCGCCCTCCGGAGAGAGGAAACGGAGCCTGATGGGTCGATGGTGCCAGTCCCATTGGTGCTGAAAAATAGGAGTTCTGCAGAGCACGGGGTGGGAGCAGAACAGGGTGGGGAGAGGGAGAGGGGGTTGTGTTTGAGTGGTGGGGAACAGGGGGATCCTTTGGCAGATGTGGGATGAGCATCACCCCTTGCCGCCTGCTGGGGTGGGATTTGGTGGAGAGGGGGCTCAGGCTGATATTAATGGCCAAATCCAGGAGATTTCTAGATTTATTTTTTTTTTAATTTTATTCCCCTGTCAGAGGAGGAGACTTGTGCAGAAATCCAGCTGTGGCTGAGTCTAGATTCATCTAAGGAAACCCACACTTAGGTGCAGCCACAGACAGACAGGATTTGGAGCGTTGTTTGACCTTGCCTCCGTACCCTGCTTGTGCCTCTGTTGTTACTCTGAAGTGTGTTTGTGTCCTTGGAATGTTGCCAGTTTCATTGAACTGAAGGGAAAGGATGGCACCACCTGGCAAACCCCACTGTAGGACCAGAACTGTGTAACCTTGGGGCTCTCCAGTATCTCAAGGTGAAAGTGTCCATGGGCTTAAGTGTGGAGCCAGAGGCTGGATGTGGAAGGACAGATGGAAGGGGGACAGTGGGTGTCCTGCCAGGGTGCTGCAGTGAACACACCAGTTAGTGGCTGCTGAGGAAGCAGCAGGAATGGACCAGGATATAGAATCATGGAACCATTAAGGTTGGAAAAGCCCTGTGGGACCATCAAGTCCAACCATTCCCCCAGCACTGCCAAGGCCACCACGAACCCATGTCCCCAGGTGCCACATCTACACAGCTTTTAAATCCCTTCAGGGACAGGGACTCCAACACTGCCCTGGGCAGCTGTACCAGGGCTGGACAGCCCTTTTGGGGAAGGAATTTTTCCTAATATGTAATCTAAACCTCCCTGGTGCTGGATGGACCATGGATGAAGGGATTGTGCATTGCAGAAGGTGGGGTAGTTGTTTTTCCACAGAGGCAAAGCTTATCCCAGTGCACTGCAGACTTTTTATTTCCTTTTTTTCTCTCTGGCTTCCTGTGGAATTAAGGCTGATGTGATCGTGCTGTTGGGTCCTTCTTGTTTCCTTTTTTCCAGTTACTTTTGAGTTTGATGGATGGTCTCAGCTGAGTTTGACCAAGGGCAAGGAACATGATTATATTCCTCCAAACCCCAGGCACGGGGCTGTCCATGAGCAGGAGAGCCTGAAGCATCACTCCCTCTTTGGGGACATGGGTGGGGAGAGCCTTTGTGGACACTGAGTCTTGGAAGTGTGGATCAATAGGCATGAAATTTAATGATTCTATTAATGTATTAATTGTGATACTCGTGGAACAGCTTCCCAACAGCTCTGCAGGGATTTTCCTGACTCCTTCCCATCAGGTTTCTGCCAGTGGCAGGTTGATAATCTGACCAAATATCGTGGTGCTCTTCAGTCTCATCAACCATCCTTTTTGGTTCTTTTATAAATCCTGTGCTAAATTGCAAATCCAAGCTTAAGTGTGTGTTTGTCCCTCTTATCAATAATGCATCACTCTGGAGTGTTAAAGGGGGAGCTACAAGTGGAACTGCCAATGGTAATTCAGGGCTATAAATCTTATTTCCTGTTGGCTGAGACTGTCTCATGGAGTCAGAAGCAAGATGGTTTGTGCCACTTTATTAGGATATTTTAGAAATATTTTTTATTTACCCCATTTCTCTATGTGTGTGTATATGTATCTCTATATATTATCTTCCTACTTTCTTTTCAGCTGTCAATAGGGGGTGAGTCCTGAACCTGCAAAAAGTATGAGCTTTCTTTTCATAAGGCAGACACAGATTGCTTCAAATAGCAGGTGGCTTGGATAAAATCATCAAAAGAAACTAAACAACTTTATTGTTTTGAAGGGATGTAGAGCCAAGCCATGTGTTGTTGTTCAGATTTCAGAAAAACTGAGATACTGAGATGCAAACTATTCTATATCCAGTGGTGTGTGTCCAGTGTTGAACTCTTGGACCTTTTATTTTCTAGAGGAGCAGGTTGAATCTTTTTTGGATTTGTATCCATCTCAACACCTTGTTTGCAACACCAAATTCACCTACAGAATTATTAAGGTTGGAAAAGACCTTTAAGATCATGAAGTCTAACCATCAGTTCTGCTTTTGGGTTTTCCTGTCCCAGGCTGAGGTTTTCCCCATCTCAGTCATGCTCTAAAGTAGTTTTCCACCCAGTTTCCCAGTGCAACAGGCAAATGTGGAGAACCGTAAAAATATCTGACGCAATAAATTATTTTATGGAAATCCACATGATTTAATCCACCTCAACTCCACTGCAGGAATAAAAACTTGAGTTTATAAGGAATGCATATGGAAGGACTTATTTCTGTTGTAAAGATTTCCTGACAAGCAAAAATATAATGCTTTTTGAAAACCTCATTAGAAAATCAATTATATCATGACACTTAATGTTGTGTTATTTACAAGCAAAACGTCTTGTTGGGAAAAAACGCCATAAAAATTCACACTTAATACAGAAAAATGTTGGAACATAAAGAAGAGTTAGGTTTTGTTATTAGCATGTTCAAAGTAGCAATTACCAACTACGGGTTTAGGCTCGATCAAGAACAGCAAAAATAATCTGATCAGGGAGGGAGATGAGGTTTCGCCTCCTCAAAGGGAGAAAGGCAGAGAGAGCCTTGCAGGGCAAGTAATAATGGGTTTATTTATGGATTTGTTTTGGTGCACAGTGCCCATGTCATACAACTCCTGCACCTTCTCTTGGTTTTCCTCACAGAATTGCTCAGGTTGGAAAAAACCTTTAAAATCACCGAGTCCAACCATCAACCAGCACCACCACCTTGTTCACCACTAAACCACGCCCTCAAGTGCCACATCCACATTTTTTGTACACTTTCAGGGGTGGTGACTCCTCCACTCTTCTAGGCAACCTGTACCAATGCTTTACAACCCAGTCCGTAAAGAATTTTTTCCTAATATCCAATCTAAATCTCCCTTGCCTCAAATTGAGATTGTTACCATCTCACAGCCCTTCATATCTCTGTGTTTAAATGACTTCAGAAAGAGAAGCTCATATTGACACCTGGTGAGTGGCCACTGGGAGGCTGTGGCTGCTAAAGCAGCATCTTTGCTTTGGAGAAAGGATGGGAAAGTTCTTTGACATTCCAATTCATAGAAACATGGAATGGTTTGGTTTGGAAGGGACCTTAAAGCCCATTGAGTTCCACCCCCTGCCATGGGCAGGGACACCTTCCACTATCCCAGGCTGCTCCAAGCCCCGTCCAACCTGGTCTTCCAGGGATGGGGACACTTTCAGAGATAGTGTCCCCACAACCTCTCTGGACAATAATTTGATACAGAGGAAAGGGATTTAGAGCTGAGCCATTTTTATCCAGATTTGGGACCTAGTTGAGATGCTGATATGTAAAATATCCCCTATCCAGTTGCGTGTATCAAGTCTTCAAACTCCTGTGCTGCAAGCCTGGGCTGAGCTGAAACAGGATTTTCAAATTAAATATTAAAAAAAAAAAAAAAAACAAAACCAAACTTGGAAGATTTAATTTCAGTGAGAAACAGTCCTACTTTAAATCTGTTCAATCCGAGTACAGATTTTTTCTTTTATGTCTAGAAAAATCAATTACTCGATTTCATAGAATTCCAGACTGGTTTGGGTTGGAAGGGACCTTAAAGATCATCCAGTTCCAACCCTTCTGCCATGGGAAGGGATATCTTCCAAATTTCTATGCTGCTAATTAGAAGCATATGAAATAAATTGTTACTTTTTTTAAACTGTAACAGTTTTTAGAACTGGATTGTTTTCTTCTAATGGAAAATGCTCAGTTTGAAGCGGAAAATTTTGTTTGTCATGCAAATGTGAGCAAGATGCAGCCAACCTATGGGAAATACAAAAAAACCTCCAAATTTCTAGATGAAATCACAGTCTTACAGAGCCTGCAATCTGAGTTCGTATCAGATGCAGAACTAATGATGCTTATTTGCTGCAGAGTTAAATTGAAAATGTGTAACTACAGGTTCGTGTGTGTCTTTCTGGCAGAAAAAGAAATACTATGTATTTTCATCTTTCATTCTGCATAATGTTTGTAGGAGTTCACTGAATAAAGCTGTAAAATGTCTACACTTTCTCTGCCTTTTAAATTAAAAGTCTGTATGTATGACACATTTACTCCATCATGGACAATTAGGCCACGAGGACATTTTTGGCAGTAATTAAGGGGGCTTGGAGCAACCTGGAATAGTGGGAGGTGTCCCTGTCCGTGGCAAGGGGTGGGACTGGATGGGCTTTGAGGTCCCTTCCAACCAAAACCATCTTGAGATTCTGTGATTCTTTGAAGACAGGAGTCACACTTACTTTCCTCCAGTTTCAGGTATCTCCTCACGAACAGGATCTAGTTCTGTAGTTTAGTTTGATTTTATTGATATTATTAGCAGTAGTAATAGTATAATTTATTTGAGGGGTGTGTGCTGTGAAAGGGAATGTTTTAAGGAGGGCTGTGTTATGAATGCTGGCTTTAATTAATCTTGTAGTGTAAAACCTACAGAGTTGAGTTTATGGCCCTAACATTTTCCAGAC
>NW_024103996.1:1402500-1427500 GCF_003945595.2 Pipra filicauda | reverse complement strand
AAGAGAAATTTATATTATTTATATGGAACAGAACAAACCAATTTACAAGAAAGGCACTTAAGTGGGGAGCTTATTTATTAATGAGTGTAGTACACAAGCTAATGGGGTTGTAATGCAGATGCACCTAAAGCTCAGAGGACGATGGTCTCCAGGCACCATGTTCTACTTCAAAAGAGAGAGGAGAGAGAGCAGGCTGGGAAAACATTCCTGCATGATTCGAAATGGAGTTATGGAAAGGAGTTTTGTCTGTGTCCGTTTAGAAGGATGGTCTGTGAGTGTTGCTGACTCTGCCGCCACAGGATGTGGGGTTTCAGAGTAGGAATGGGATAGGACAAGAGGGATAGGAAAAGGAGAACAGCTTTAGTTGTAGGAGGGTTGATTTAGATTGGATATGGGGAAGAAATTCTCCCCTCTGAGGCCCTGGCACAGGTCCCAGAGAAGCTGTGGCTGCCCCATCCCTGGAAGTGTCCAAGGCCAGCTTGGATGGGGCTCGGAGCAACCTGGGCTAGTGGAAGGTATCCCTGCCCATGGCAGGGGATGGGAATGAGATGGTCATTAAGGTCCCTTCCAACCCAAACCACTCTCATTCTAATATGCCAGTGCCTGGGCTGTAATTCCACTAGATCCCACTCTGTCCTCTGTGAGGGGTTTGGATATGATTTGTAAGGTCACATCAGGTCCACATTGTAGGGCAGCACCTCTGCACAGAGAAGTCCTGAAACTCCTGGATCTCAGTGATGAGGCATCCCCCTGGGATCCAGAGGTTAGTGGGAAGATGGGAGAAATGAGAGACATCCTGCGGCCAGGGTGGCCCGTGAAGGGCAGAGTGTGTTTAAATTACAGTTTCTATGTTCAGCCTTTAACAAGCTGCTTCTGAGGTGGCAGTTTATAGACTGTTATTTCAGTTAATTGTAACAGCAGTTTTTTGAAACAGTATTTTTATTGGTTTTATTGATGTGCCCCGCTGGTTTTCCAATTCTTGCTTGGTTACCTGAGAGAAAAGCTTTTCCTCCTGATCCAGAAGATGCAGGGATGGCCTGTGGCAGGGAAAGGCTCTCTACGTATGTGTGTGTGCAAAAGTGCCTGTATTGCATATACAATGGGCTGTAACTACAGAGTTCCAAAGAGGTGATCCGAGGCACTGTAGTGTGTTCCAGAGAGTGAAGAGGGAGTGCTGACAAATGGTGAGTCAAATGAAAGAAAATACTCTGCATATTTTGTTCTTCCTGCTGTTATAGGGTTGTATTTTGGGGGTTGAGGTCAGATTGGTAAGAGGTAAAGCCAGTTCTTCAATGGCTAGTGCCATTTTGGGAAAGATCCTGCCAAAACACATGGGCGACAGTCTCAAAGCCCTGTAGAAAAGCTTTGCAGAGTGTATATCTATTAACGATGCTGTTTTAATTGGCATATGTTAGTTTTTCTGAAGTGCTCTAAGGTCTCCCCAGAACCTTCTCCAAGAGAATACCCCCAGCTCTCCCAGCCTGGCTCCAGAGCAGAGGGTCTCCAGCCCTTGGAGCATCTGTGTGACCTCCTTGGGACTCGCTCCAACAGCTCCATGTCCCTTCCTGTGCTGGGATCCCACAGCTGGAGGCAGCTCTGCAGGTGGGGTCTCACCTGAGCAGGGCAGAGGGGCAGAATCTTCCCCCTCTGTGGGGATGAGACCAGGGCACAGGGGGGTTTTGGACTGCAAGTGCACATCGTTGGGTCATATTGAGCTTCTCATCCACCAACAGCCCGAGTCCTTCTCCCCAGGACAGCTCTCAACCCATTATCCACCCACTGAGTTCAGGTTTGCTCCAAACCAGGAGCAGGACCTTGCACTTGGCACTGTTGAGCGTCCTGAGGTTGGCACAGCCCCACCTCTCCAGCCTGTCCAAGTCCCTCTGGATGCCCCATCCCTTCTTTCCAATGTGTCACTGCACCACACACTCTCATCATTCTCCAGTTGTGCACATCAGGTCCTTGGCCAATCTGCCCTGATGGAGATCCTGCGTGTCAGGTGTCAGGTGAGCCCAGAGTTGGCCCAAGCAGGAGATGCTCAGAGGGCATAGACTTCATTACACCTGCACTGGGAACTTGCTCTGAAAAACGTCCTGATGAGTTGAATTCTTAAGAGGTTCCTGATTTATCTGTATCTTAATTCATTTTAATAGGCTGGAGTATCTGCAGGTGCTGTTGGTTATAATTCTTGGTGCTCACTGTCATCTGGAATTCATGCACTGACGCACGTCAAGGTGGACATCCAAAGTCAGGGCCCAGTTCCAATAATTCAGCCTTAAGTTTTTGTCCTTCAGTGTCCCCATGCACCAGCTCAGAGACCTGGATCTTGCAGTAGAAGGGTTGTAATGTGTATTTTAACTCCCTTAGGTTTTGGACTTTTTTTTTTTTTAATCCATGCATAATTGGGATTATATCTATCTGAGATATGTGGAAAAAATGTAAGTTTTACTTCAGATACCAGTTAGCAACTGGGCTATCACTGCAAGGCAGGGTTCTGGGTAGGGGTGGTGGGTTTATGTACGAGGTGATGCTGCGTGGCAGTTGCCCTGAGCTGGGGGATCGTAGTGAATACCCCAAACCAGAGGAGATAGCGGAGAAGCAGAGGGAATGTGGTGTGTGGTTTCAGGGTCCCCTGCAGCCAGCCCTAACACAGTTAATTGCCTGTGATAAAACCGACCTCACAGGTCTGATGGGAGAGTTCTTTTATATAAGAAAAAATGTTTTGTAACAATTTCTTGTAAGTGCTAAAATTAACTGACTTTCTTTTTAACCTAATTATAGCTAGAACTGATGATATCACCTATGCTTAATGTTGCCGAACATCTCGAGTGTGCCGCCGCTTGGAACTTGGCTCAATTTTTACTTCTTGTTTTAAAGCATTTAATGTGAAGCATCTGCTTATTTGTTGCTTGTTCAGAGTCTTTTGGGCATGTGCTTGATCTCCCCTATTCTCAATCTAGAACAGGGTGGTCCTTTCCGACAAGAAGATGCACAGAAATTGGGGGTTTTTGTCTTTTCGACAAATTTTCCGGTCGTTCTGCTGCCAAACCCACTGATTTGAAACAGAAATATTTATGAAGAGGTCGCTCTGATACTCAGAGTATTTTTGTTCTCTCAATAGGGCCCAGCTGCAGGTCTTTGAAGAGTTTCATTCATGGAGGGGGGTGGGTCTCTGGGGAAGGTCTCTGGGCTGTTTTTGGGGCTGAATACAAAGGAGATACAACCTTACAGTGCTGATGAGCTCCAGAACTAACTGAGGTTTTCTTGACCTGAATCATTCCTGGAAGCACAGAGGAGGTGGAAACGTGCAGAATGAAATCTGGAGATAACAAGAGTTAGCCTGGAAAAGATGTGGGTGGGAAATGAGAAGAAAGCAGTCCTGGAATTGGTGACCAGCATGGAGGTGGACCATGAAATCTGCTGTAGAGCAGTGAGGTCAGACAAGTACTGGGATGGTCCAAACCAGGTGAGTTCAGGAGGATGGTTGGAGACCAAGGTAGAAAAAGGGCAGAACATTAAACTGACCTTTATCCATAATGAGATTCGCTTCTCTGAAAACACAACAAATATGTTCAGGAAAAATAAGCCAAGACTGCACACACACACAGAGCATTGGACATGTTCCTTGGACATGTTTCTTGTGTTCCTCGGGAGTGTCCGCTCTCCGGTCACTGTTCCCTCCGTGGTCTCACACTACCATGTCCCAGGGCAAGATCTTGTTTGTAATCTGTGTCTCCCTATATGGGATTCCAATCAAAACTTTAATGGTACAGGGCAGTGAGTAGCATTTAATGACCTTCAGTGCTATCACTTGAGTCTTTTGGGCATTGACATTGATTTTCCTTATCTTGGCATGTGAAGACAGGAGTCTCACTCCCTCCTTTGAAGTGTTTGCTGGTACGTACAGGATAAGCAGGCAGCAGCTTTTCAGGCATCATGGGCTTGGGCAACCCCAGATTCATTCCCAAATTTAACATCATTAATTGCAAAAATCGAGGAAAAAAATGAGGCCATTTGGATATCTTTGTATTTTACTCAAGAGGTGTATATTTATTATTTATTATATTCAGATGATAATTTGGATATTAGTGTACTTATTATTTATATTTATTTTAGTATTTATTATTATTTATCCGGAGTTTGTATACAATGCCCAAGTCTTTGTGCAGATGCTTCTTTTCCAGGGTTTAAAGACAGGATGCAGAATTCCTGACTGATCAGATCCATAAGAATTTGCATCTTTGATAATAGATAAAAGCAGAATAGAGAAAATATTTCACAGGTTGTATGACAAGGAGTAAGTCTTAGTCCTGAGTTGTGCTCTTCCCTAAATGCATCAATTTGTTCTTAATAGGTCTTAAAAGCAGTGGCATCGGGGCCATTCGACACAAATTGGGGGAGTTATTGTGTTTATTGCAGCTCTCATACTTTTTTTAATCTCTCCCTCCCATCATACAGACGCTTCATTTATAAGAAGCTAAATTAAACTATGTCAGGATGTGCTTCTCCATGAATTTTAAACCTAAAAATCTGCTTTGTTCATTGATTCAGTTGTGGGGAAGAAATGCAACAGAGCCACCCGGCTATTTGAACTCTTTATTTGCCACATTTACAATATTAATAACATTGTTTCTAGAAGTTGTCACATCAAGTAAAAGATCTTCATTCCAGGCTGTCTTTTGGGGCCAAATCGAGACTGGATGCATGCATTTAATAAATTGTAGTCTCAAGTAGTCATTTTGGTAAATAATTAGGTTCGGTGGAAGAATAAGTTAGCATATTGTATGTATCTAATGTTGCAAATGTACACACAGCAAACTTTGCCATTAATCAACAGTCAAGCACTGTAAGTTGGGTCTCATACATAATGAATTGTTCTTAAACCTCCTGGGCTTCATTGATAGAAAAATAAGAGAAAACACAAGTGTAGTAAGCTTTGGAATAAAATTTAACGAGATTGCTCTGCATCCCGTAATCGTTTTGGAATCATTAGAGACCAGATAATTCAGCTGCAGTTTTGGGGTGGCCTTTAGCCTTCATCTATCAAAGAAAGGCTATTTAAATGACATTTAGGTGTGGATAAAATACATTTTCAGTTAATTTCACAATAAAGGCTTCAGTAAAAACACCAGCTAACTCTGTGTTTATTATGGAACAAATAATGCCACGTCACTGAGTCTCATTTTAATGTTAATTTTGGTTTCCTAATCGTTACTGATTCTTCCATTTGAAGAGTAACACACCAGCTATTTCTCTAAGAGAAAAATTATTTGCTAAGACAAGCACAGATGTATGTGATTATAAGAAAAAGACAGTGCAACTTTTTATACAGGCCCTACTTTGGGTGAATTCACATGTGTGAGAGTTGTGTGGAGAATTGTCGTCAGTCATTTGCTGATCAAACAAAAATTACCATTTTAAAATAATACTCTTTTAAATTATACTTGCTGCTCACACCTGTTTATGACAAGAGTTACTACTCAGGTCCTAGAGGATCAACAGTGAGCTCTCCTGCAAATGTAAAAGTTTACTCTGATTTAGAAGCTCTATTTCTGTAGTAATTACATTATTAACAAAAATTGCAGAAATTGCTCCAAAAAATTGAAAAATAACAAATTACAGAATTGAAAAATTTAAAAATTACCAAAAAGAAATTCATAATTTAATCTGAGTCTGCCCACATGTAACAGTGACCTGGAGGTGACTGCAGGATAGGAGACGCTCCGATTTTTTATTTGTGAGTTGAACTTTTTTGGTTCATTTCTTAACCAATTTGAAATAAAGGGAGTTTTCAGTACCTCAGTTATAAATCTCTTCTTCGGCAAACCCCTGGAAGTGAGGTAGTTTTCCAGGGATAAAACCCTCAGATGTGTGTGGCTCCAGGCAGTGGAACTGAGCTTGGGATGTTGTGTTCAACCAATCGATTATATTTAATATACACAAATATTTTATAAATATACAGATAGTTTATAAGTCTGTTATGGGAGCTAATACAACATCCTCGTGATATTTTTCCTAAGGAAGCTGCCAGCTCTTGGCTTCACCCCAAAGAACGTGCCAGCAGAGCCGTTGTGATATTTTCTCTTCCTTTCAACGCAGCTCAAGGTCTGTCTTGTTTCTGTTAAGGTTTATTAAGGACTGAGGCAAAAAGTAGCTGAGAAATAAATAATTGGAATCCTACCCCTTTAAAACATGGCTTCTCCCAGCATTTCTCTGATTTTCATCATGGTTAAACTATTTGGGATGATCCTGAAGCCAATCTGCTGCTTACATGTTTATTTTGGAAGCGCGGTAGAAACTTCCAGTTCTTGGCAAGTGGTTTGGAAGGAGCCCGTTAAACTGAAACAGGTGGTGTTTCTGCTTTTCTCCCGCTCTGCTAAAACCATCTTTTCCTTCATTTCATCCCATGCAAACATGAGAAGTCACAGAAGAAACACGGCTGGGATGGAGCCTTGGGAAGACACCTCTCAGCTGCACAAGCACAGGAGCCAACTGGCTTCCCTGGTGTGTTCAGGCTTTGCAAAGGGCTGTAATGGAAAGAGAGGCATGGGATTGCAATAGGAATGGCATGGAATAGCTGTTCGGTGGGAAAACTGGAGCAGCAGGGCTGCTCCTGGGCTGTGGTGGATTCCCATGTCAGGAATGATCATACGGCTCTCTTGGACTTCACCACCACAGGCTGGAGATCTGATCAGCAGCAGTGGTTCCCTGGCCTGGAAAAAAAGTCTCTTGCAAGTGTACACACAGAGACACCCACCTTTAAAAAATACATATGTGTTTTAGGTGTCTTTTTATAGCTTAAAACAAGCTTTTTTTTTCTGTTGGAGGAATTTGGAGTTTTAATTAAAGCATCACACTGTAAAGCTGTGAAGGTGAGTCGGTCATGAGCAGCTGAACATCCATTTAACCAATTTATTTGCATTAACCAAAAAGTTAAGACAGACATGTAACTCACTGCTGACATGTTAGAGGCTGCCATGTTAATGCAAACAAAAGAATTATGTTAAATAAAATAAAATAAAGTAAAAAATGTAAAACAAAACAGAAAATAGTGCAATAAAATAAAATAATAACATAATTAAATAAAATACATACAAACTAAAACCTTACAGAAGGGATTACTTGTTGACCAGGTGAAAATACAAAAACCTTCTCTTTGAATTTTTTGAGAGGTCAGGCAGCACCCAACACAATTCACTAATGAAAACAAGTGCAGTGACAGTCTCTGATGAAAGTGGAAGTGATTTAAATAAGACTGGTGCATTTTAAATAAATCCTTCCCATTCTTTATTTATGGAATCATTCTAGCCCCATTTGAGAAAGGTGTTGGTACTTAAGGAAAGAAAATTATATTCTTTGGGACAAAAGTAAAGCAGGTGGATTTTTTTGTATATTCTGTTTTTTGTTCTTTTTCTTTTTAGATGAATATGCTGATTTTATTTTCCTGTATAAAATTATATCTTGTTGACGGTTTAAGACTTGAGCTTCCTATAGGTAAAATATAATGAGTAGCCACTTTGGCTTCCACCCTGTGTGTTGGTGCCTCTGTGACCAAGAACAGGTCCTTTTCTTTGGGCATCACCAAGGGCAGGACATTAAGAAGGGCTCCTTTTTCTTATTCATTGCTAAAATTTAGGCACAAGTAGTTAATATGACTCCTAGATGGGTATTTTTCCCTAATTTTGAACTTTTTCCTGACCATCTTGACAGTAGAGATTCTTGAAAATCCATGGATGGAGTAGAGTGTTCAAAAACCTTCCAAAAAGTCTAATATTGAGCAGAGGAATTTCCTACAAGGGGGAAATTTCCCATTATGTAACTCATCTGCTCCCTTTTCCTGTTTTGAGGCCACTTTGACGTTGCTTTTCAAACAAATGTGTGGTTTAGTTGGACCAAGAAACAGCTTTGAAGCCTGAGAAAATCCTTCAAAAGGCAGCTGGTGTTTTCAGTTAGATTCTTAATGCCTTTTGTAGGAGTCCTGCTATTCAGGTTTGGAATGGGAAAGGGGAAGAGGGAAGGGCAGGAGTGGGAGGAGGGGCAGGAGTGGGAGGAGGGCCAGCAGAAGACACCCATGCATAAGCTATGTTGGTTCTTTTTCTTTATTAATGCTGTCAAATTCCCAGGAATAGCTGTTACCATCTCTAGCCAAGCAAAATTAATATGAGGGGGTTTTATTTTTTTTTAACTCCCTGCCAATTTGAAGCTCTTGGTGTGTATGTTGGCAAGTGGAATTTGTATCCTACAGGAAAAGGAGTCAGTGCATTCTTGGAAGGAAATTCATTTTTGCTGTGCAAAGGGTTCACTTTCTTGGCTGAGGTGGAGGTGGCCATGGAGCTGGCAGGTGTTGGGAAAGTGTCTGGTGTTGAACTACTGGGAGAATGGTCCCACCAGAAACATCTGGAGATGTTCAGCAGTGATAGGGCACTGCTCTTAAAACCAGTAATTTAAAAAAAAATTAAAAAAAAAAACAAATTTTATCCAAACAGCACTTCTACAGGGAACACCCAATAGAAGTGAGGAATGTGTGTGTGATGGTTTGAGTTGGAAGGGATATTAAAGCTCATCCAATCCCACCCCTTGCCATGGGCAGGGACACCTTCCACTATCCCAGGTTGCTCCAAGCCCTGTCCAACCTGGCCTGGGACACTTCCAGGGATGGGGCAGCCACAGCTTCTCTGGGCAACCTGTGCCAGGGCTTCCCCACCCTCCCAGCCAAGAATTCCTTCCCAATATCCCATCTAACCCTGCCCTCTGGCAGTGGGAAGTCATTCCCTCTTGTCCTGTTGCTCCAAGCCCTTGTCCCAAGTCCCTCTCCAGCTCTCTGGGTACTTTTAGGCACTGGAAGGGGCTCCCAGAGTCTCCCCAGAGCTGCTCCCCGCCTGATTTGGGGGTGAATGATGTTAGTTTGGACCTGTTGGGTTGGTCCCTGTCTGGCAGCTCCTGGGGCTGCTGCTCACTGAGCTCCAAGGAGATGGAGTCGTTCAATTTTATGATGACATTATAGTCCAAATCATTTCCAGACTCCTGAGAATGTGAAACAAGATGATGTGAAAAACATAAGGCGACTGTAGTTTTGAGCGCTTTCCATGCTCTTCTGGATAAATGGAGCAGAAAAGTCTCCCAACTTCTCATGGAGGTTTCAGAGGCGTTATCATTATATTCTGTCATTGTTATTTTGTCGTAGCTCCAGCAATCCATGGTAAAACGGAGCCATATTTTGCTGTGTTGTATCTGTGTGGAATAACGGATTATCCCTTGTGCTGGAAGCTTGGTTTGAGTCCATATTGGGGGGTTTCATGTAAAAAAATTTATGCTTGGATACTTGGATTTTTTTTTTTAGGAGAAAGATTATTAATTAAAAAAATAAGATAAGCTTTAGACATCAGCTTTATAAAGCAATTTGGTCCTACTTCACACACAAAAAGAAAAATCAAAAGCCTTAATTTGATAAATAAATGGAAAAGGAGAAATAAAATTGCACTTAATTCCCAACAAACTGGATCCCAATCTGATTCTTCTGTGTTGTTTTGCCTCTGCTCCAAACCACGGATTTTGGTGTGACCGGAGTGTTTTAATTGTCCATCTCTGTGTCCCTCCTCTTCTCTGCTACTTCCTCATCAGTAATTACGTGGTTAACAATTAATCAGAAAGTGAGTTGGGGCTGGGGGACATGGCAGGGCCGTTTGATCAGGCACCAGGCAAGTGAGGGCTTCGCTTCTGAGAGCGGCCCTGACCCGGCTCCTGCCAGCACATCATTTATCCTGTCCGGAGGCAGCGCCGGGGCTGCCACTGATCCCGCCGACATCCCGTCGCTCCGGCTCCACAGGCTGTTGTGCATCAGGAGTGGGAAGACGCTCGGTCTCTTCGCAGAGGTGCCTTGTGGCAAAGGCAGAGCCGGTGCCTTTGATGCCATTACTGGAACATCACTCGTTTCATTTGCTTTGGCTTTTTGCTCGGAGAGATCTCACAAAATATTGTCACTCCCTCGCAGTGTGCTGGGAATTGGGTGTGGTTTGCTCTTTCCCCACAACTGGGTGGCACAATTCCTCTGCTGTTCCGTTGTCTCAGGTTCACATGTATTTCGATGTTTCTACAGTTTTCTCCCCTTCCTCCTGCTTTGTGACACATCCAGCCTCTCGTCAGAAGGCTCTGCTGTTGAGGAACTTCTGGCTCCACCTGGGAAAAAAAAGCTACAATAATCAGAAAATCTTTGGATGGCTCATCAGTGGTGCTGAAGGTTCTGGATATGAGGAGATTATTGACAGGGATTGCTGTTTTGGCCATCACCCTTGATGTTGTCTCCATCACTTCTCAGGGGTGCATTACTAATGGGCTGTTTGTTTGTTGGTACCCTGAAATCCTGCAGTTTGGAGAGATCCCCACCAACGTCACAGCCTTGGAAGCACCAGGAGAGCATCACCACCCCTTTCCCAGCACTGCTCTGCATCCCTGAAAATGTTCAGGTTGGGAAACACAGCTGGATATGTGCAAATCCAGTGTTCACATTTTCATCGCTCTCATACACACGTTGCTCCTCCAAAGGAGAAGAAGCAAAAAAGGAGCAAGGGAAGAAGCACATTTTTATTTACAGGTGATTTCTGTTCGCTCGCTTTTCTCTTCAGACCCTGCAAGCAGGAGCTGCCATTGAAAATCAAATGAATTCTCAATTGCTTCCTTCCAATTCAATCAGGGGAGGAAAGCAGAGACCTGCCACGTTGCTGGAAGGAAGCGGAGCAGAGGAAGGCACGGGAGCAGCAGAAAGCTGCTTCCTTTCCTCCTTTCCCCAGGGATAGTCCCTGGGGAGAAGGGACTGTGCCCTTGGGGGACATGGAGGAGGAACCTCCACGGAAGCACAAGGATGTGTCATCCACCGTGGGTTTGGGTCTTGCTCTGACATTTCCTATTCACACACAGCATTTTCTTCATGCCGATCTTCCATGGATTTTTTTACAGCTACACCTAACATTGTGTCATTGTTGCATTTCTAGAGATGATGAGTGTGCATTTTTGTTACTGCTATGAGGAATCCTGTCACCTTTATCTGAACAGAAAATAGCTGGAGTCTAACTCCAGATTAGATGTTTTGAGGATTTTGATATACAGAATGTGAACATTCAGTTTTTTCACAGAATCCCGGAACAGTTTGGGTTGGAAGGGACCTTCAAGACTGTCTCATTCCACCCCCTTGCCGTGGGTAGGGACACCTTCTACTAGACCAGGTTGCAATTTTTATCATTGTAATTTTTCATTTCTGTCTCTCCCATCAGGGCAGAGGCCTCGGCTGCCTGTGAAGTGTGTGAGGGAGCGGAGGAGATGCCGGAGCCACTGGAACAGTGCACGGCCTGGCTGAGAGCTTATTTCTGTGAGCCAGCCACCCTGGCAAACCTTCCCGTGCCAGCCTTCCACCACCCACTGCTCCAGCAAGGTCAGTGCCACAGGACACCCATCCCCTCCCTGCTCCCATCATCCAGGGGTGCTGTCTCCCATCTCCCTCATTCTTGGTCAGCAGCAATAAAAATGATGTGGTTCAGCTGTCAACATGTGCTGCCTGAAAGGTTGGAATAAGAACACATCTGAAGGGTTGTGAGCTTCTCAGTGACAGGGTTGTTCACTTAAAGTAGGTTTTGGTCAGCAAAAGGGGGGTTGAGGCTTTGACATTGTTTTCTGCAACTCCCTGACAGGAGGGTGGAGCCGGGTGGGGATCAGGCTCTGCTCCCAGGGAACGAGGCACAGGACAAGGGGAAACATCCTCAAGTTGTGCCAGGAGAGATTTACGTTGAATATTCGGGAAAATTCCTTCATGGAAAAGTTTGTTCAGCCCTGGCACAGCTGCCCAGGGCAGTGGTGGAATCACCATCCATGGAGGAATTTAAAAGCCATGTGGATGTGGCACTTGGGGACATGGTTTAGTGGTGGTCTTGGCAGTGCTGGTGGGTTGGACTTGATAGTCTAAGAGGGCTTTTCCAACCCAAACAATTCTGTGATTCTGTGGTTCTGTGTTCATGTCAATAAACATGGGCCATAGAAGCAGTCAGTGATAAGTTGCATAAAGTAGCAGTGGTTTTATTCCTCAAAGTTATTGTAAACAATGTGTTGGTATTTTTTAACAAAACAATTTTTACCAAGAAGTTGTTCTATTTATGTATTTAGATAAAAACGGGACCTGAGAAAAAAAATCCTTACTATCCCCCATTTACTGTCTGTGTTCCCCAAGACCTCGTAACAGAAATCAATCACTTGATTATTAGTAATAATTATCTCAGAAGTCTGATTTTTGCAGTGTCTTTTTGTCTGCCCATGAATGTTATCATTTCCCAGTGAATAAGGGATTCTCACTTTTCATGAGCTTTTCAGAGCACCTTTGTTTTCATGAGGATCTTCTGTACTTTCTCTTCCATGGTATGAAAATTCCTCAGTGTGAGGAATTTTCCAAATTCCAGGATGGTACTGAGGAATTATTAGCTGGGATGAAATAAAGTGCCATATTGTGAAAACTTTAGCATTGGGGTGAATGTGAAAACGGGCAAAGCCGGGTGGGAAATAGTTACTGCTGCTTCTCCTTCCATCTCTGAACATCAGGGGAATTCTGCTTCCCAGATTATCCACCAGAAGATTATAAAACATTTAAAGTAAAGCTTTTACTTTCATTAATTTTCCTAAATGGGCTAACTGAATTCTTTTTAGCTTGGTGAATGAAATTCCTTGGTCTAAGCACTGCTGTTGATGTTTTAGCTGCTGGTTTGGGGTTTAGCCCTGAGAGGTTTGACTTGACTTTGTAGGAGACTTTGGTCCATCCCAACAACCTTCCTGTGCAGGCAACACTGGAAAAATCAGTATCATTGTTAATAAGAAGCTTCTAGAGGGAAAGAAATCATCACCCTTGAATTCTGGGGGATAGAGGGAAAGTTCTTCATCGCTACCGAAAAACACAACCCAGCCAAAAGCTGCAGCAGGATTGGGATGGAATGTGAATGGTGGCCATGAGCATCAACACCAGGTCTCTGCAGCTCCTGTGGCTTTGTGAGGGATGAGACTGGTGGTCCCACTGTCCAGGCTGGTCCTCATGAGGTTTGACCACCTGCACCACAATTTGGGTGCTGGGTAGGGGGGCTGGAGGGCAATTTTCTCATTTTAACATGTGCAGGTTCAGGTTTTTTTAATTTAGTTCAGTTATTTGTTCTTGGACTGGGACCAGGTGTGTGTGTTTTATTGGGGGAAGGCACGGACGTAATGGAAACACTAATGAAGAATTAATTGGCTCAAATCACAACGATGTGAGAGCATTTCTGTTCTTCTCTTGTTTTCTCCTAGTAATGCTTTCATGAAATAGGAAAAAAAAACTATATTGGAAGGAATGTGGAAATAGATGTCAAAAAAATGTAAAAACTAGTTTTAAAAGTTATTTAGGAGAAAGGTAAGGTAAAAATCTAATTATGATGGGTTGCATTTCAGTTTATCTGTACGTCAGAATTACAGTTCTGCTAAATTAGGAATTTGGTATTTATTTACTTTTTCACATTTACATTTGAAAGTGCCTACTCATTTCTCCAGGCACTTAAAAATGCAGAATAAACATAAGTGAGATCATGAGGATCCAAAGCCAAGAAGGCTTTTTCTCATCATATTGCTTTTCTTACATCTCTGTTCATCAGCAGCTCTTCAGTGACTCATGGGGCCCTGAGCAACCTGGGATAGTGGAAGGTGTCCCTGCCCATGGCAGGGGCTGGAACTGGATGAGCTTTAAGGTCCCTTCCAACCCAAACCAGTCTGGGCTTCTGTCATTCTGTGATCATTGAAACCTTTGGCCCTTCTTTTCCCCCCTTTCCCTGTAAATATAACCATTTACAGTGTGGTTCTTTGATATTTGGTGATTTCAGTTCCATCCTAAAGTGATCAGCACTGTCTGATTTCTTTCTAATCAGTGATTATATCGAATTTTATTTTATTTTTCTGTACTAACATCACCCAAGGACAGCAAGGTTTTGCTCACATCAAACACACTAAAGAGGTTCCCCATTTAACAAAAAAAGTGTGAAGTGCTTTGTGATGAAGCATTTCTCAATTCATGGTCAGTTCTCTGCAGCTGCTTTCAGGTTGATTTTTTTTTTAGCTGTTAGGACATAGTTTCTTGTGGATAGAAAAGTCATGACAGTCACCTCTAAGATAGCAAGAGCAGAGAGATCAACGAATTCAGAAATTAGAGTTACTCTGCTTTATATTTGCTCTATTAAAAAATTCTATAAAAATTCTGTATTTGCTGTTTCAGTGGTTCATTCTATGTTTTTCATTTTTCTAAAATGCCTTTAATTTTCTAACTTGCTGTTAAAAGGGGAAAACATGCTTAAAAGTACTCCAGCCATCAACCCAGCACCACCACCATGTTCACCACTAACCCGTGTCCACATGGGTTTTGAACACTTCTTGGAATGGTGACTCCACCAGTGCCCTGGGCAGCTGTGTCAGGGCTGGACAACCTTTTCCATGAAGGAATTTTCCTTAATCTCCAATCTAAAGCTCCCCTGGCACAACTTGAGGCCATTTCCTCTTGTCCTGTCCCTTGTTTCCTGAGAGCAGAGCCAGACCCCCACCTGGCTCCACCCTCCTTGGGAGTTGGAGAGAGCAAGAAGTTTGAAGTTGATTTCCCAACACCTCCAGAAGTTCTCACCTTACTGGTTGTCCAGTTTTGTCTATGCAGCCAATATATTTATTTTTTAAATGTAATTGAAAATCTGGAATTTTCAACAACCTGTGTCATGACCAGTGCTCAATATGGAATTTCATTAAATAAAATAAAATAAGGTTTTCCTACTTCTCTGATGGGGACACCTCAGAAAAAAAAAAACAAAACAAACAAATATTCCTAATGGGAAATGTTTAATTGGTCTTAATGTATCCTGGTCATCATCTCCCTTTTTGTATGAGGAAGAACAATGGATGCTGTGATTGTTTTGAAGCCTGTGCATGGATTGGTTGATTTGTGGGTTGGTGACATGGGGAAGGCAGTGGCGAATTGGCCAGTCCTGAATTCCCTGACATTCCTTTACTGGTGGTTTCCAATGGGGATGGCTGCGGTCGCCGGGAGCGTGGCCACGGCACCGGGGAGCGGGTGTGTGTTTGCAGACCAGATGGCTCATTAGAGCAGCAAGAGCAGAGGAAATTGGAGACACACAAGAGTTTTCCTTCGCCCTGTGACAAGCAGCAGCCCTGGGCTTCTGCTCCTTGTGTGCCATGTGGTGCTGTGCCGCTGTCCTCAAAGGGGGAGCACTATAGCTGTGCTAAGCCATGTTTTTATGTTCCTGTGGGTGGAGTTCCTCCATCAGGTCCTTGTACCAAGGGTCTAGGCCTGAAGTAAAGCTGAGCCTATCCCTCAGACCAGCTCTGTCCCCCTGTTCCTTGATTCTGTGTTCATCTGTGTCATCTTGCAAGCCAAAGGCAGAGAAAAGCTGTGCAAAAAGATCCAGGAGGAGCAGCCTGAGGATGGAGAGCAGAGGGAAGAGCCACATTAGTAGCTGAAATTTCCCTTTCACGATCTACGTTATTCATCCAAGAGGGGATATTGATGAAACATCTCATGCATAATAGGAGCAGACAGTCCAAAGAAACTGGGAGCACCTCCATTCTCCCTCCAAAATGACGTTCCCAGGCCTGTAATCAATAATTACCCTGTGATTTCCTGGGAGCCTCCTTGTTCAGACACTCAAACAAGAGAGCAGTGTGGGTTGGTGAACTGCCACAGCCCCTTGCAAAGGACAGTGAACACAGTCAAACACCAGTTATGGGCTGAAAACACTCTTCATTTTCTGGTGTCACCTCCATGGAGTTGGACTTGTCCATCACCCCAGTGCTGCTCACCCGTGCTCCCTAGGTTTGCAGGGCTGTGGGATCTGTCCCTCTGGAAAACATCCATGGAGAAAATTCTTTCCTAACTGCTTCTTGATTACTCTTCACCCTTCCTGGAGGAGCACACAGTAGCACCTTTCTTTTACTGGCTTTCCATATTCTAAACTATTTAAAAAAAAAAAAAAAAACAATACCTGCAGCAAATTAAGAAAGAAAAGGAGATTTTTTTTTTTTGTGTGTTTTCTGACTGTAACTCAGCAAAGGCCAAAGTATCTTTTTATTCTTTTTTTGTTATTGGAATGCTCAAATCACAGGATTGTGGGGCTGGTAATTCGTGTACTTCTAAAATGACAAATGGAACACACACCTAATGCTTATGTTTAAAAAGTTTATTGTTTTAAATGCTTATGTTTTAAAAGATTTTAATGGCTACTCACCCTAATTACAGTGTGCTCTGTATCCTGAGAGTAAATTTTTCTCACATACAATTTAGCCAAAGAGCTTTTCTATATATGAAAATTGCTTAAATAAGAAAAGCATTTACATTATTCAAATGAATACAGATCTCCTTTCCTCTGCTTTAAATTAGAGTTTTTAAAAAAAAATAATAAAAATCATTGACTTTGTTGAGATATTGTCAAGTAAAGCTGGAAAGTTTGAAGCCTCAGGTGCCAGTTTATGGATAATAGTGTAAGAACTCTGTGCTCATGTTCAGTGGGAAAGAAATGGCTGGTAAAATGTCATTCTTTAGAAGACAAGAATGAAGAAGCAGAGGGGGGAAGGTCCGAGGCTCGAAGGGGAGAAGGTATGAAAAAAACCTGATCAGAAAAGTAGGAGTAGTTGGAGAGTGCTCAGGGATGTCAGATGTCAACCATCCCCAATAGGAAAACCATCAAACTGAGCCCACAGAGAGACCAGGAACCAACCTGTCCCTGTATCATCTCTCCATAGTTCCATCATTTCCAGTAAAAATGAAAAATTCAATAAATTCAGCTGGGAAAATGGGAATCCACCAGGTTGTATAAACTGCCAGAGGACAGGGTTAGATGGGATATTGGGAAGGAATTCTTGGCTGGGAGGGTGGTGAGGCCCTGGCACAGGTTGCCCAGAGAAGCTGTGGCTGCCCCATCCCTGGAAGTGTCCTAGACCAGGTTGAAAGGGGCTTGGAGCAACCTGGGATAGTAGAAGGTGTCCCTTCTCATAGCAGAGCGTGGAATGAGATGGGCTTTAAGGTCCCTTTCATCCCAAACCATTCTGGGATTCTATGACTCTATATTTATATTTTTTATATTTATGTTGTTCTTAAGCTGCATTGTTGAGTCACCTGCTGAGGAGGAGGCAAGACTTGCCTTTCCCTACACAGATCTAAAATGTCATTTTTACCATTGATTTATGCTGCAATTTGTGAAATTCTCTTAGTTTTGTAGTAGAGATCCGATTCACTAAAGAAAAAAAGAGTTGAGAAATGTTCCTGACTTTCCCTTTCTCAACCCTGCAGCTTCATCAGACATGCAAATACATTTCCATTTAGGCTTTTATAAAACGTTAAATATGAAATAATCTGCTCAAAAAGGTTCGTACTTCACATATCTGGACATGGCAGATTCAAGTGCAAAGAGATGACAAGCTTTCATATTTCTGTCTGCCAACTCAAAATTCAAATTCCAGAGACTGGCATCTTCTTTTATTAGCATTTCATGTTTTGATAAGGAGAAAGTCACTGTTTTGCAAGATATTTAATGGATTTTTGCAATCCAATACTTTCTTACAGTTTTCTGCAAACAGAAATCAATCTTCCCCAACCTCCAGAAATGGAAACAACAAAACCCCAGACTAGCCCAGTTACTTTTATATCTCATATTCTTTTTCCAGCTCAGTTGGCCCATTGCTTTCTATCAACTATATGTTTTTTAAAACAAAAACTAAACAAAAAGTCAATACAAATGCATTCAGGACAAAAATATTTACAAAATTCCTGAGCCAGTTCCTGTTGAATTCAGAGCAAAATTCCCATAATTTTTAGTGGAAGCTTGTGTGGTTTTAAGTGTATCTTTTAATTAGAGTTCACTGTTCATAGGATAAATTTTCTGCCAAATATGAACCATTTAGGACAATTCAGGCCCTCTTAGGTGCAAATGTTCTGATTGCAGATGTTCATGGGCTTTTGGTGGAGCCTTGTAGGGTAACTATCACCTGAAGTGTGACCTTAAAAGAGAAATAGGGGTGGGGAGATCCATGTGTATGTCCTGTCATGGTGAAGGCAATGAAAGGATCACTTATTTTAAATAATTCATTTTTAAATTAATTATTTTCAGTCGGATAATCCTTTCTTGATGTTAATTACAGATTGACCAAAGTTAGAATAAAAAAATGTTATCTAAACAGAGCTTTTTAGGTAAGAGTGGAATGTTCATCTGTAAAATGGAACATTTTTACTTGTTCCCAGAGAATTTGGGGATATTGGAACAAGCCATGGTGACTCTGAAATAGCTGCAGAGATGTGGATATTGAAATTATTCCAAAATCAGGCTTTTGTTTAGAAAGGAAGGGTTTATGTTTTGATGGTGGGATATTGGGAAGAAATTCTTTCCTATGAGAGTGGTGAGGGACTGGAATGGATTTCCCAGAGAAGCTGTGGCTGCCCCATCCCTGGAAGTGTCCAAGGCCAGGTTGGACGGGTCTTGGAACAACCTGGGCTAGTGGAAGGTGTCCCTGCCCATGGCAGGGGGTGGAAGGAGATGGCCTTTAACCCAAACCATTCTGGGATTCCATGGCAGGGACAAGGTGATCCTTTAGGTCCCTTCCAACCCAAACCATTCCATGATTCTTTGATCTATATCTTTACATGTATCTGCAGTGGGACCAGTTTCACTGAAGATCATGTGCACGTGATGCTGCTTTATAAAGTGAATTTGTCCAAAATAAGATCCTTTTTCTCCCCCTGAAATACAAGGAATCAGTTGACCCTGAGCTAAGAAACATTTTGACCAACACAGTAACTTTTGACATTGCTGCTTATATGTGAGATTTAGATAAAAAGGTAAGAATTGAAGGTGGAAAAAACCCACCAGTGTAGGAAAATTACTTTTGGTATCCAGAGTCGTGTGTTCATCATCTTCACCCAGACCTCACAACCTGCTCTCATTGCAGACCTGTGAGGAATAAGTTTAATTTAATTCATTTTTTCTTTGATTTGTTGGCTTGCTTGCCACACATGCAGCCCCACGTAACCTTTGCACCCCTCCTTAATAAAACCTCATGCAATCAAGATAAAAGGAAAGGGTTTTATAAATACAGTCTCCCACACCCATTTTATTAATGAACTTTCAGGCAAGTTTCCTTAAAACCCCTTATTGATGGGAAATATCATCAATACTCATACATTTAACCTGTTTAGTGTTTCAGATATGCTTAATGGGACTGTTACTATGGTGAGCACCTTGTTTCTAAGTAATGTTGTTAATTTTTTTTCAGAAAATAGTGGCATTTCCAACAGCCTTTATGTTAAGGACACATAGATAAATTCCTCTGAGGGGAAGAAAATTCGTAATATAGATATTTTGCTGCTGCTTGACCTAAGGATGCCCCTTTCTGACCCATTTGCAAGATGTTTTGCCACATGTCCTGACCAGTTTATTTGCTGGGAAAAACAAGGACTTGCTTAAGTGTAAAAACACACTTTTCACTAGAAATTTGCATCCTGCACTCTTCTCTGAATAAAATATGCGAGAACAACATAAATGGCACACTTCTTTTTTCCCTTTCTTTCTTTTTTCCCCATGAATTGGGCCTTTGATGTTCAAGAGGAGCCAGTATTAAAGGACATCCCTAGAAGGCTGTAGAAATTGTCCCTATTTATGACAAATGTAAAATAGTACAAATCGAGCTGAATGTGATGGTGTCATTAGTTTGGGAATCGCATCCTTGAAAATAACTGTGGAGGAGCCAAATCGGTTTAAAAGAAGATAACAAAATGGTTTAAGCTACTTAGGTTGAATGCCAATTATATTTTAATATTCAACTGAGCATATTTTACTAAGAAAAAAGGCAGCGTCGACGCATGCATAACTCATTGGCAGCGTCGACCAGCTGTGCCACTCTTCTCTTCGAATCACTTTGTGCATTTTAGTAGCATGGTAATTTAGTAGAGAACTACCTGAGTGATGGCATTTTCAATGAGCAGGTAATCTACAGAGAATTTTTATATGGTTATGAGTTCTGTGCTTCAGCCTGGCAACACAAAAATACATCAAGACCAATTACGGTATCAACTTTCAGCGTGATACCCTTGCCACGCAAGTGCATGTATTTCTGCCCCAGGCATTTCAAATTGCATCTAATTTGAAATCTTTGGGGTTTTAATTAAATTTCAGAATATATGGAATTCTTCATTAGTACCTGCTCTGAATAGCAGATTATACTTCTCTCAGTCTCTCGTTAAAGAAGTAGGCTGTGGTAAATAGCATGTTCAAGAACTGATCATTTGTGGTGCCTGGATATTGGGAACAGAAATAGTGGAATGCAAAATAATATCAAAAAGATTATTAGTCCAGTGAGGGACTCTTGATTTGTATTTTAATGGAATTTTACATTTCTCTTAATGATTTGCAAATTGTCCTCTGATTATAAGATGCATTAAGCTTTTCATTTTAATGGAGAGACACAGCCATTAGCAGGATTTTTTTTCTGTCTTCTTTTTAGAGTGCTTCCCTGCAGCAGATAAATATTGAAACCATTAACACCTTTTGATGTACTTCATAGTGCTGCAGCTTGGACCAATACATGAATGAATATGGCCCTTTTATATTTTAGCACTTTGCTGAAAGCTCCTGGTTGTCGTTCCGTAGGTGAACAATGACCGGAGCCGTACGTTTCCATATGTTGATTTCCTTATAATTAATGTTCCAAATGTTTCGGGGAACGTCATTCATATTTAATGCCAGAAGAAATAGTAAAGCCAACAAAAGTCAAGATCTGAAATGCAGATGGAGGGTGCTGTGACCTTAGCTCTGACCATCCTTCCAGGGAGGAGGGTTTGTTAAGGATTCGCACACGGCTTCGCATGGGCCAGAACACAACGATCTCCTTTGTTGCAGACACCAGGATACACGGACACTCTTCATTTGTCAATCTGAAAGTCAAATTTCCTCCTTGCTTTCAGCTTAACGTGAACCCTTAATGTTGTATAAACATGTTGTGCCTGTGCTGACTTCATTGGGTTTGGCAGGAGGGCACGGGATGAGGAACAGCCTCTTTTTTGTGGCAGCTTGCGAAGCATGAGAAGGATTTTCCTGATACTGCAGAATTTCTTAAAAAAGTATGGCTGTTAGATAAGGTAAATCACAGAATCACTGAATATTCTGAGTTGGAAGGGACCCACAAGGATCATCAAATGTGTGATTATTAACCTTCTCAACTTATTAAAATCCCTGTAATGTTCTTTAGATGCTTTGGAAAATCAAATAATTCTTTAAGAGGTGCAGGACAGGGGTGTTTCCCCAGCCCCAGCTGCTTCTCACACCCCAAATAACCCAAATTTCTGTCTGTGCTTTTGCAGACTCTCCTCTCCTGGCAGATTAACTGTGAAAACTTCCTACAAACTGATTTTAGGGCTGCCTGTTAATTGAGCAACCTCTAATCTCTGAAATCCCATCAGGGGTCACTGGTAGGACTTCTCCTCTGTTTGCTTCCAGGATGTCTGTTTAAATAATTTGGATCTCGGGAATTCCAGTTGCAGTTCATTTAAGCAGCTCTGTGTGATGGCACCACTATCATTCAAGAGGCTGAGTGACTTCACGGAGTCACACTTCACCTCTTCCCAGTTGTTTTGGTAGTTGCTTAAATACTCCTTAAAAAAAAGAAAAAAAAAAAAGGAAAGAAAATAAAAAAAAATTAAAAAAAAAAAAAAAAAAAAAAAGGAAAGGAAAATTAAAAAAAAACCACACTTTGAGATCTAAGCCAGAAGATTCTGGGAATTATTTGCTGCTGTTGCATTCTTGGAAGGATGTTGCATCATCTGTGAATTAGTGTTTGGAAAGTGCTATATGCGCGTTACCTTCATACATTAAGTAATTGTAATTCAATAGTGAATTAATACAAACAAAAAAAATAATCAGTGCTTTGATACTGGTTTCATTTGTGTGCAGTAAGCAAATAGTTCCATTTTTTTTGCATTTAAGCAATTTAAAAGTATTATTTTGAACGTGCACATTTACGAAGAAACTTAGAGAAAACTAAAGAGTTTGCTGTTCCTATTTTAGCCCAGCGAAGATCTGACACTTTGTTCACGTAGTAAAGCACATTTGCATTGCATGTGTCATATATTAATTTTCTAGGGCAGGTTATCTTTGGCAACAGGATCTTCACAAAGCAACTGGGGGTGCAGATTTCTTGCTCCAGAGGCATTTGGGAGTGGATATTTGGGGCCGTGCTGAAAAATGAAACAGCAAAAACACCTCATTGGTGTAATTCTAAGTGGAATTGTAGAGAAAAATCAATTATGAGTGAAGCAAGGAAAACTAAAGGAGAGATGCTGGTGCTTCCCAGCCTCCCTCCCCTGCAAGGCCTGGGTCCTCTGCCATCAACCTTCCCAGAGGACACCAGTACACCTGTGCTGACATAATCCAGTGGTGAACCAGCATGGGGAAAGTGTTGTTTGTGACAGATTTGAAGGGAGATAATGTTTCCTTTCTCCCAAACAACCTGGCTTGGTGTTACCCCGTTTCATGGATGGATATAGAATTGGTTTGTGGATGTACTTCTTGGGGAATGCAAGTGATTCCTCCTGGGCTGTGGGGTAGTAGAATGGTTTGGTTTGGAAGAGACCTTAAAGATCCTCTAGTTCCAAATATATATATATGTATCATTCCAAATATATAGTACATGATGTAGTAGTCTAATAGAGGAAATATATCTGTGCTTGTGAGATAATGTAACAAATTCCAGTTTGCAGAATCAGTTTTACACAAGATGATGTGTCAAAATTGAGGGATTTATTCCCCTTTCATAGAATCACAGACTGATTTGGATGGGAAGGGACCTTAAAGATCATCTCATTTCACCCCCTGCCATGGGCAGGGACATCTTCCGCTAGCCCAGGTTTCTCCAAGCCCCATCCAGCCTGGCCTGGGACACTTCTAGGGATGGAGCAGCCACAGCTTCTCTGGGCAACCTGTGCCGGGGCCCCACCACCCTCATAGGGAAGAATTCCTTCCTGAAATCCAACCTAACCCTGCTCTCTGTCAGTAGGAAACCATTCCCCCTTGTCCTGTCTCTCCAGGCCCTTGTCCAAAGTCCCTCTCCAGCTCTCTTGTATTTTTTATTTCTTTCCTTTCCATCACAGGAGTGTGTTGGAGCCCTGAGATGATGAACAGTAAACTTGTAGGACATATATGTTATTAATTTTAGAGCCCATTTTTCACACTTCCTTCATGGTGGTTCTGGGTTTTGTGTACTGAGAGGAATTCAAGGTCTTTGTTTGGGTTTGTCACTTTATTTCTCCAAAGCTGCCCAATTTATGCTCAGTTTTGTTACCCAGTTTTGCACTCCCAGGTTTAGTTTTACCAGTAATGATCCTGAACCAAGACCTCAAACCAAAGATCGTGATGAGTTGGAAATGTTGATGTTAGTGAGCTTAATTTATAGGGATGAATTGGAGGGTGTACTTTATCACCACGTGTAAGCATTGAATCCTTTCTCTTCACCTTGTATTTTGGGTTCATTAATATCACAATGACACGTGCAGCGTATCCATAAATCTTGGGAAGTTTTCTGCAGAACCTCCCTGCCTGTTCCAGTCTAACTATAACCAGATGGTCCTGCCTTCCCATCCAAAATCCCAGTGTAATTAGGAAACTGCATCTCCTCTGATTTATTTAGGAACTCTGGGCAGATTTCTGTGTCTCATTAACAGGACGAGTCAGAAGAGCTGGATTGTAGCAGCACATGGGAGGCTGTGTTTTTCTTGATTTCCAACCATGCAAATTGAGGTAAATTCAGTTTAATTTTTAGGTTTTTTGCTCTGGAGAGGGAGAGGAGTGACCTTCCCAGACCTGGCATCAACCAGGCAAAAACAAGAACTCCAAGAAATGGGAAAAAAGAGAGTTGAGGTGTGACCAGAAGTTCCATTCAGTGTGAGCCAGCAGGAATTTCTCAGTTTTAAGTCAGATGATGGCCACTGGTGGCATTTTGTCACACTTGGCCCTTTGGTAGAGGTTTTGTGTGAGAGCAGAGTTCAGTTCTCAAGCTCTTTCTGCAAATTGCAGCTGATGAGGAGAATTTAGAAGCTGTCCAGGTGAAGTTCTTGGTGAGTACCAGCTCTGACAAAGTGAAATGGAGAGAAGTCCCTCATTTATTTCTATCTTGGATGGAAAAAATAGAAATTTAATTTTCTGGCCCAGTCGCTTAGAAATTGCAGCCAAGCTGGTGCGTGGTGTCTCTGGAAGGACTATTCTGTGTCTGTTCCAGAACAGGAAAGAGTGTTGTAGGGCATGAAACACTGATAAAATATGACAAGTTAAGCTGAGTTTGCAGTGAATGAGGAGCTGGTTGATGTTTCTCAGTTGCCGAGATCTGCAGGTCTCTTGTATTTATGTCTATAGCAGTTCCTGTGTGGGTTAAAAATGTTCATGAAGTCGTTAAAAGGTTACTTTTACATACTTTGCACAATCTCCTTCTCCCAAAATTGATGTATTTGAAACAAAGCAAAAATATTTGCTCCTGGAATGAGATTTTTTTTTGAGTAGCAAGTGTAAGTCTGGATCAGATTCCTGTCCCTGGTCATTCAGCCTGTTAGGATTGTGAAGGTACCAACAGGTCTTTGTTGATGCCTCAGATTTGAGTTGCAAGGCGTTGGTGCTGCAGATTTGGGAACCTTGTCTTCCTTAAACCTCCCCGTGCTCCCTGCACTGCCCAGGTAGGAGTTGGATGTCCCTAAACCACAGCTGCGAGTGTTTTGCTGATTTTAAGCCACTTGTGTTCATATGGATAATGATTTATGGAAAAGTCTGGATATCCTAGAGCCTACTAGGAAGACCTTCTCCGTGGGGTGCTGCCAAGAGAATGTGGGCTGAGGTTGGTGCCTCATGTCAGTGCTCAGTTAGAAAGCTAAAAATACATAAAACCTGAATTTTCTATTAAAACAACATATTTCTATTAAATA
>NW_024103996.1:1342500-1397500 GCF_003945595.2 Pipra filicauda | reverse complement strand
GGATGAGGCCCAGGGAGAGTTCCTTGCTTCTAAGGATAGAATTTGGCCCCACAACCCCCTCAACAGTCTGAAGGGAGCCACGTTTAAAACTGTGTTAAACTGCGGAGCAGGAGCAGCTCCCGTTAATTGGGTTTTAACAGAGCTTACGCTCAGTGTGAGCCAGCCTGAAAGTTATTAAAATATATTATTATATATAAAAATACTAAAAGAAAGCATTTTGATCCATTTTTTTCACTTAAATGATATAGATATACAGCATGTTTGTACATGATAGTCGTGTTTCTGTTTTATTATATTACATATTGCAGACATACGTGCATAGGCAATACATAAGAGTGTTTAAAAGTATTCCCCTAGCCCCCATTTATGGGAAACAGGAAAGGGAACACAAGAACCTCAGGGAGAGCACAAGGTAACACCTGAGTTTGACTGGTTTCGTGGTTTGACTGGTGTTTCAGACTGGTTTGAGTTGGAGGGACCTTAAGGACCATCCATTCCAACCCCCTGCCATGAGCAGCAACACCTTCCACTAGACCAGGTTGCTCCAAGCCCCATCCAGCCTGGCCTTGGACACTTCCAGAGATGGGAAGTGCCTCATAACAAGAGCAAAATGTTTTAATACCACTTGTTAGTTCAGTCTAGTGTACGGTAGCAGGTTAGTTGACAGGTTTAATATGGTTTTAATGACCTGCTTAATAACAAAAAGAAGGCTCAAAATTGCTAAAAATCAGCTCTCTTGCTTGTATTCACTGTTTACACTGCTGTCAGTTAAAGTTCTTAAATTTGAATATGAATCTGTTCTTCCAAGGCTCAGGAGCCAAACTGAGGATTCTAGATTAGGTGGAAGCTGCTGCTGCAGTGGGAGCTGCCGTTTTGTCGGCAGACTGCTGTATTTTTGAACTGTTCTGCTTGATTTATTTTTTTTAACTAATAGTAATAACAGTGAAAACCAGTAAGTGAAAAAACAAACAGAAAAGTTGTCTGTGCAGTACCCCAGGCAGGCTGTGAAAAAGCTGGCGAGAAGGGGGGAGTGTTTATAACTGTCTTTGCCTTTGCAAAACTCTTGGGGAAAAACAAACAAATAAAAACAGGAAAAAAAACAAACAAAAAACCAACACAACAAACAAAAACTAACATTCCCAGCAATCAGCATTGAGGGGAAGGAAAAAACTGGTCTGTCTTTAATTCTTCTTGATCAAAGGGATTTAAAGGGATGGAAAATCAGGCTGTGTGTCTTTTGAACCTTTCTTGCCCCAAGAACTGTGTGAGGAGGTGCAGAGGGGCAGGAAGGTACTGACAGTGGTCCCACTGCTCTTCCCCACATCCATCCTTCATCCCTGGGGCTGAGCCCCTCACTAACACTTAACATAAATGCTTGTTAGATATTGGATATAAGCACATTATCTTGTGGAAGGTGTCCCTGCCCGTGGCAGGGGGTTGGAGCTGGGTGGTCTTTAAGGTCCCTTCCAACCCAAATCAGTCTGTAATTCTGTGTTTATTAGTTAGAAGTGTATGATTTTAGTTCTTTGGACTAATTACCACCTTTAATTAAACTGCCAAAAGTTACAGTAAAGCTAGTGTTCAAGTAAACTTGATTTTTACTCTGTCATCCCTGTGGATTTCACATGTTTATATGGAGAATTAAGGTGTAGTGGACTGTTTATGTGGAGAATTAAGGTGTGAGGGATCTCTGAGCACCTGGGCACTATCAGAGGGTTCATGATAAGTCCTTTTGGGGCTTATAACTGGTCTGTAAATACTCTTCCCTGTGAGGGTGGAGAGGCCCTGGCACAGGTTGCCCAGAGAAGCTGTGGCTGCCCCATCCCTGGGAGTGTCCAAGGCCAGGTTGGACAGGGCTTGGAGCAACCTGGATAGTGGAAGGTGTCCCTGCTGATGGCAGGGGGTTGGAACTGGATGGGCTTTAAGGCCATTTACAACCCAAACCATTCTGTGCTTCAGTAAAACCCTCCCAACTGCTTTTGGAGGCCATGGACACACAGTTGGAGGTGGGAATAGGTTCTCAGTGCTGAGGAGACCTGGAAATCCAACGCAGTCACAGGTCTCTCTCTTCCCCATCCTTCAGGCCAGTGGGAATTGGAGGAGTGTGCATTTTCACATCAAATCTCACGAATTATTGATCACTGTGATGGTAAATAGCATCTAACAACTCTGTTTGCTCTCTGATGGCCGTAACACGTGTTCCTTGGTAAGGCTTGCTCACCTGGTCACCTGGAGGGGATATCTTTGGACTGCCATGTGCAGAGGAAGGAGAAAACCCTCTGATACTCACATTCCTATGATGTGGTTCAGTCCAGCCATGAATTTGCTGGCATCTGTCTCCAGGACAGTGGGGGCATCCTGGGCTCGTGGATGTACCAAGTGTTCTCATGTAATGAGAGAATCTGTGTGTGTTAATTTTTAAGTGCAGATTTTACAGCACTTTATAACGATATTTAACAGCATAAAACGTTGGCACATGGTGAAAACTGGTGAAAGTTCAGCCATCTCATTTGGGCAGGTTGTGCTCACAGGCTCTCACACTTGCAGACAGTTTAATAACAGTATTTGGCACTGTCTCTTCGAGCTGCTTAAACTAATTAATGCATTTGCTCCCTGCAGGATGAAATGGGGTTTTCAGATACATTTCCAAAATGATGTGCATGATTGCTAAATATTTCATTCTTTTGTTTAATAACAGTATTTGGCACTGTCTCTTCGAGCTGCTTAAACTAATTAATGCATTTGCTCCCTGCAGGATGAAATGGGGTTTTCAGATACATTTCCAAAATGATGTGCATGATTGCTAAATATTTCATTCTTTTGAACTCTAAACTTCACCAGTGTTTTATGGGGGAGCAGAGGTGGGATAAATTCTCCCATGAAAAATGTACAGTGGCTCTGGCAAGAGGAAAATCTGTGCCCCTGCGTGTCAGAGGAGGATAATCTCTGTCGCTCTGTCCGTGTGTTAGAAGGTACTCTGGAATTTGGGCACCACTTGGCACGTTGGTGCTGCTGCTGGGGGGGCTCTGTAGCTACCCCATCCTCCCGCACTCTGCTCCACTTCTCCTGATTCCAACAGATTCCAGAAAGTTTCAGGCCCATCACATTCCAACCTGCCAAAAACGAGGGCAAAAGGGGGGATTTTTTGGACTCGGTGTGTCATTTAAAAGATGACATCAGGCAGTAACTCCCCGAGACCCCTGAGCAGGGTTAACACTCATCTCACTGACTTAAAAAGGTTAAAAAAAATAAGAAGGACCATTTGATTTGAAAGAAACCTTTCTGAAGGAATCACAGTAAACAAAATCTGTTTGCCTAAGGAAACCCTCGTAGCAATCAGCCAGTAACACAACTGCTTGTGCTAATGAACCCAAAGCTGTTAATGTGGTTTCTTCAGTTAAATTGATTCATGAATTTTGAAGAGAACATTATCTAATGAATTTTCTTTGAATAGAAAGCAATTAAAAGGACAAATCAGTCTGATTAACCCCAAAGTCACCCTACTGCCACAAATGGTGTACAGTTTGAAATTATATCATAAAAAACTAGAGCAGATTTGCTATCTCTTTGCCCTCTACTAATCCATGTAAATTAATGAACAACAAAGTTAATTTCTTTGATGACCCTTTTCTCATATCACCTGGATTATGCTGATGTTTAATTTGCTTAATGTTATAATAAAGACTAAACAGATTTTTTCAATGAAGTGATTATCATTCCCTTCAGTTAAGAAGTGATTTTTATTATTTAACACACACATAACACCGTATGGGTTTCCTTTAAGAACAAAGTCACATTTCTCTACCTTCCTATGTAACGTCATCAATGTGTTTTTTGACAACTAAAAAAAGAAAATGTCTTTAATGAGTTTGTTTCTTTGCCAGAGCAGGAGGCTGAGACTCTCAGCTGGGGGAAAAGGTCTCCTCACCTTTTTTTCCTCTTTTTTCCTTCTTTTCTAGTGACCAGCTCGCTCCTTTCATAAGTTACTCACTAGTTAGGTCTTCAAAGCTTTTCCAAGAACAAGAGCTATTCAGCCCAACTAAAATCCAAACATGGCTATCCCTTTCCCTTCTATAAAATAATCCTGGCTTGGGTAAAACCCTGAGATGCCGAAGAAAGCAGCTCCTAATGCATTTGCTTATTCATTATTCCAGCAATTGGAACACTTAGAAGCAATTTGCTGGTGAATTAAAATTAAAATAATGGCAGATACATTATATATTTTTTTCCCCTGTATCATTAAGGATGTGCTGTAGATTCAAGGTCACAGCTAGTCCTTACATTTGGCAATGTCTGCAGTGCTGAGCTGTAGCTTGGGGGTCTGGACTATAAAATGCAGTCAGCCAGGATAATACAGAGTCCACTGGCTCTAGGGCGTCTTCCTGGGCGACTCCAGTCCCAGCTGAAGTTTGAAATTAGCTGGAGATGCGAGGCTTTTGTTGAATAGGTAGAGCCAGCTATTTCTTCTCTTTTAATTTGACTCTATGCTAATTTATACTCTGCCAATTTAATGGGAAAAACCACATTGTATGAGTTAACAGGATAATTGTACTTGAAGCAAATTAAAAATATAGGAAAATCAAAGCCTTAAATCCTTTTTTTATAGTGATCGGTTACTCTGAGCGCTCTCTCTAATAATCATGTATTTAAATGTAGTCATATAGGACACAATAACAGGACAGAGCATCGGGGCTGTTTAAATTTAAATTAGAAAACTGCTATTGAGACTCACATTTCGTTGGGGTTTTCAGCTGTTTCACCCTAATTTTTCCAGCCGTGCAATCAAACAGCTCCTGCTCCCTTGGTCTTTCCAGATTCCTTCACCAGACAAGTGCTGTGGACCCTGTTGAATGATGTGAAGTTTGGAGAGGCTGTTTCCTACAAAGAGTTGGCAGATCTGGCCGGGAACAGCCGAGCAGCCAGAGCAGTGGGGACAGCCATGAGGAGAAACCCGGTGAGTTCACATCAACTTCCAGCTAAAGTTGTTGGAATATGGTGGATTTAGAGCGCTAAGTGTCATTAGATTAAATTTATCTGCTATGAAAACTGGTCCACGATGAGTAATAAGGTCAGTAAGTGTTTTTAATCAGCGATAATGCACAACCCAGTTTAGTGTGATTTATTCCCCACCATTTATGGTGTTAGGTTGGAAAGAGAAACACTTCTTTCATTCACCAGCCTCTACACAGGTTGTTGTTCTCAAACTTTCTTATATATTTTTAGGTCAGGGAAGTCTTTTATCCCCCACATGGACCTCATTTGGCAGGTTATGAGCAGTTTTGGTTGTGTTAACAGCAGTCCGTCAGCTCTGGCATGAACGTGGTTCTGAAAACAAGGCCAGGTTGGATGGGGCTTGGAGCAACCTGGTCTAGTGGAAAGTGTCCCTGTCCATGTCAGGGAGTGGAATGAGATGATTTTTAAGGTTCCTTCCAACCCAAATCTGGGATTCCATAGGTGATTTGCCTGAATTTGAACCAGCTGGAGGAAGTAGCACTCTAGGTCAGGCCTGTGGATTTTGGAAAAACATTTTGTTAAAACCTTTGGTCTCTGTCTGCTTCCCAGTAATTGTCTTTCCCTTTTATTTTTCCGAGCTTAGCTTTTCAGGTGTGTTTGTGCACCTCGGTCACACTGGTCGGTGTCAGTGAAGTTGACGTGTTGTGTCAGTGTCTTTGGGTGTGTCTGGGTTCAGATTAGCCCCATCCTGAACTGGAGGCTCTGGGGGCTCAGGTGGATGTACCTGCAGTTCACAAGGAACAGTTCAATTATCTGAACCCACAGCAGTTCAGAGAATCACAGAATCCCAGAACAGTCTGGATTGGAACAGACCTTAAAGCCCATCTCATTCCAACCCCTGCCATGGTCAGGGACACCTTCCACTGGAAGTGGTTTAATGAGTTATTTATCATGCTTATCATTTAGTCCTTTAATCACAGGAAACATCTCAAGGTACTGATGTATTAAGGTTTGCTATTTTGCATAAATTGTGCAGCAGTCATTCATAAAATCATTCACTTTTACCTAATATTTGGGGTACAGTTCACTCGTGGCAGCTCGTGTCACTCGGCACCAGCACTGCAGCCCAGGTGGCATGTTCAGTTTAATGAACTGTTTTGTTGAACTCAGAGCCCAATATCTCATCTGATAAACACACTGCAAGTGTTTGTCCATGGGCCGGGTCTGTGGGTATCCTACAGGTCCACACAGGTAACACACAGCCATGGAAACTCAAACAACACTTCGTGGCTTTAAGCTCCCAAGCTCCATAAAGAAGCCCACCCTGGTATTTTAGGCATCCACCAGATTTCCCTATGAACCAGTTCATATAAGCAACATAAAGCTGCGTTTCGTCAATACACAGTATTGTACTTGACAATACAAACTATTTTAATATGATGGAATGCTTTCCAATATAATCTGGTGTACATTAAGATAAGGCAATCCAATGCAAACCTACAGGAAACAGTTCTCAAAGAATAACAATCCAGTGTTGTGCAAAAGGAGATGTAATTGCTGTCGCCTAGAAATGTACCCAGCTTTGCCCTCAGGCTGCAGTGGAGCAGCAGCATCCAAAGTAGCAGTAACAGCAGGTTGTGGTGTGAAAATTCCTGCTTTTTCCCCTGTGAGGAAGGATGAAAATAGTTCTGAAAATATACAGCAAAGCTACTGCAATTTTTTTAAATGGGGTCCTGGTTATTATTGCCATTTCCCAGCCCATACTATGGCTGCAGTGATTTCTGTCCCCAGCAGAAGATTTTTAAACATGGTATAGATAATAATGTATAGCTTTAGGGGAAAAGAGCTGTGTTAATATAATGACACCCCAATATTTCATCATAGAAGGCTGGTGATTAAAAAATAATAATAAATCAGTGCTGTAATGAGAGCTCTGCCCATCACAAAACACATTTTTATCACTACACATCTCCTGGAGTTAATCTGAAATTCCATCCATATTCCATGTGCAAACACACACATGGTCCTTTTGCACTGCAGTGTGAGCATCTATTCATTGTTCCTCATATTTCCCAAGGAAATCTTTCCATGGTCCTTCACCTCTGAGCCATAATGTGCAGGTTGACTGTGTAATACACAGGTTGATTTTATGAAGGAGGTGACATGTAAAAATAATATGTGGCACTGCAGAACCCCCTCACCTTCGTTATTTCTGTATATAAAGCCATCAACTCGTGTGAAAACAGATTTCTAACCCAATTCGCAACTCCACTCCATACAAACCTTATTAAAGAAAATGCTGAGAGGATGCATATAAAACCAACACGGGAGGTCGAAGGTGTGTGAGCAGCCCGTGCTCCTCTACAACCACCTGAGGTCTAAACCTGCAGCCCGAACCCCAGACCCTCCCTGGAAGTGTCCAAGGCAAGATTGGATGGAGCTTGGAGCAATCTAGTGCTAGTGGTAGATTGATTCTGTGATAAACCTGATTTGACAAGGATGGTAGTAACAGCAAAAATAACCTCGAGCTGGCATCGTGTTGTCCCTCAGACGTTTTGATAAAATCACAAATCTCAGTTTCTCCACCAAATACCTTTCTCTCTTCTACAAATCCAAGAGTTGGTCTTTGTTTTTGGTAGTGTGCATCCCGCATGGTTTCCTGTGGTAGTTGGGTTGGTTCACACAGTTCATGTGATGACCTTCAGCTTCATGAGAAGGTGGAACAGGTGCCAGTAGCAGCTGAGGGTGGTGAAGTCTTCGCCTCGGTTTATGCCAGGGACGTGGTGGGTAGGGCTCACCTTTTTCAAGAGAAACTTCACAGAGTTTACTGCAGTTCACATTGATTGCAAGGTCTGTGGTCCTCAAAGGGAACCCATAAAGTTCAATTAAATATCTCATTAGACTGGTAGAGGAGGATCAAAAAGAAATCACAGAGGCTCATGGGAAATGGGGAATGTTGGGCTGATTAGTCCAAGGCCATCCTAAATGACTGTTCTGTGCCTTAAATAAGACGTCTTCAGCGGTCTGTTAACAGCAGGCAGAGCTGCCTACGTTGGGTTTGTATCCTCTCTAATTGTGTCATTGCTTAGGCTCAACCCTAGCTAAGGGCACAACCTGATGCTGCTATCGATCTATCCTAAATCAAGGATATAATATCAATCTGTCCTAAGTCAAGGATGTTATCCAGCCAAAATGTTTTGAACACCAGAGATTGGTAGGAGCATCTATGAGAAGATTATGAAGTTTGGGTCTGACATGTTGCAGACACATAGAACTAGTTGTATGGTCATTCATAGAATCACAGAATATCCTGAGTTGGAGGAACCCACAAGGACCATCCAGTCCAACCCCTGTTCCTGTACAGGACACCCCAGCAATCCCACCCTGTCCCTGAGAGCGCTGTCCAAACACTCCTTGAGCTCTGACAGCCTTGGGGCTGTGACCAACTGCCCTGGGGAGCCTGTTCAGTGCCCGACCACCCTCTGGGGGAAGAACCTTTCCCTAATATCTTTCATTCCTGATATCTTTCATTCCTAGTATCTTTGGTTCCTTTGGTGGCTGGTGATAACCTGGGACCCATGTTGGGACACGTCACAGGATTTTCTTTTGGGAAAGAGCAGGAAAAAAAGCAGGGGGTTGGAACTAGATGGTCTTTAAGGTCCCTTCCAATACAAACCAGTCTGGGATTCCATGACTTGAGCAAACCACGGGATTCTTTTTTGCTGAGTGTGGCTCTTGCTGTTGGTGTGACAACATGGTGTGACTCTGGGGGATGGTCCTGTGCAGGGCTGAAAGTTGGACTCCATGATCCTTGTGGGTCCCTTCCAACACAGCATATTCTGTGATTCTGTGATATCCCATCTGTTTCCATTGTGGCCTAGCTGATCCAGGTTTGACAAGCTGGGAAGTTTCAGGAGGTCTCCATCCCATCAGCCATGTGATAGGATGGTTCCCTTGCCTCAAATTGAGCACTCATAACTACTAGAGCCCTGCTCTGCTTCGTCCTCACACAGAATTTGCTAAATGCAGTTCAGAGCCAATCGATTCCATGTGCAGGGAGAGTTTTTTTCCCTGCCTTTTTCCTAAACAAACGCATTATCCAGGAGTTAGTTTATTCACAGATTGCCACGAGCGTTAATGACCGCCCCAGCCTTGTTCTGCCACTCACCCAGATGGCTGTTGATAAAGATTTAGCATCATGTTCCAAGTGTCAGGGCTGTCAGTAGTGCTGAACCATTTGACCAGAAGAAAAAACGCACAGGGAGCTATTGATTACAGCTTCTCAGTGTCACTTGTTCACCAGGATTTAGGTATTGATGAGGCTGCGAGTGAAAACAAGCTCTTTCCCTTGTGGGCCTCTACCCAGAAGAACAAAAGCAAAGTTGGAGAAAATATTCAGCTGGTGCCCGAATCAGAGGGACTCCAGCATCGATCCGAGGGCTCCTTCATGTTAGTTTTTGTTGGAGACAAATCTATGGGTTTGGAAGTTTTATAGCGTTCGAGGGAGGGTCTGTGTGCGTGATGGATTCGTGGATTAGATGAATTAGATTTCACAGCATGGAGATTTTAGCAGAGCTCTAATATTATGAGCTGCTTGGTTATTGATAAAAATTACATTAAATGTAGCTGAGGCATTAAAGCTCCAGACTAGGGTAGTTCTCCCTCTAAAATGTCCTTAGGGCCCTAATAAATTTTGGCAGGTTTAATTATTTTAGTGGTCTGAACGTTGTCACCACAATTAAGCCAAACTGAAGCAATATTCAATATTTTTAAATTACAGCCTTTGTACCACTTTTACATCCAAAGCTCTGGAGGGTGACAGATGGGTGATTGTGTGTGTTGGGACAATCTAGTGTGGAATTCCTTATGTTGGGCATGGAAAAAGCTGCATTTATTTCATACCTCCTCTCCTTGCTTGGTGGTGAGTGGCTCAGCCCCATATCCCTGTGTAGTGAATGAGTCCTGCACCCACCCAGGAATCATCCAATACCCCACCTGGCTCACACCACCTGAAAATAAAGTCCTTTTTCTTCTCCACCAAGATTTATAGCCTTACCATCAAAATCTGCTGCTTTAGTGTGTGTATTTTTAAAGAATTGCAAATTAACCTTGGAGATGTTTTACAGTGTGTTATTATGGCTTCGTCACCCAAGCCAAGCTGGCTGAAGTAACTGAGGGGAGTGTAAAGACAGAGAAATCCCAAACTAGAAAAAAAACTTGCACAATAAATCCTAATTTCTTTAAAGAAGCCATAAACCAAGTGTGGGATGGCATGGCATGGAGTAAAGCTTTTATTGGTAATTGCTGGAGTTATCATGGATGCATAATTCACTTGTGGCATTGCACCTCCAAATAAAGCAGATATTAGAAGCATTTCTCTATTTAAACCTTGATTAACAATAAGCACCTGTGTGTATTCCCATTTAATGTGGGCTGAGACTGAGATTTTAAATTTCAGGCGTTGAAATTACTTAGCAAAACTGAAAGAACACCCCAAAAAAAAACCCCAATTTATGGTATGTATAGTTTTTCAGCTGCCGGGGTTTGTGTGCCCCAGCTTGAACTGTGTTGAAATAATGATTAAATGGGATTAAAATAAGTCAGTGTAAAGTGTGTAATTTGTGTGAAATAAATTACACTTTTTTGACATAAAATATCCAAATTTTTGAAAACTGCCCTTTTGAGTGAGTTATTGTTGTCACAGCCACATCGTTGCAATCCCATTGCTATGCAGTTACCAAAACACACCCGGCATGATTAGAGATGATGTATTGCATTTTTTATGGTGTGTACTTCAGCTATGATAATCACCTGTAATAAAAAATAAAAAAAAAAAAAAAAGCATGTTTATGTACTTCTCTGCATTATCAGTCCATTATGTAACTTCTGGCATTGATTTGCAGAATCTGTGACATTTGGCTATAAATGATACAGAGTAGAAGACAGGAGGGGAAAAAAAAGTTCTTGAAATTGGTTACGTTGGAATGAAATCTCTCCTGTTGGAGGTTTTAAAAATTCACAACCCATTTTGGATTGACTTGCTGTTAAATAATAAATAGTGCCTTGGTCTCGCAGAGAATTTCTCCATGGTGCACGTGGAGGTGCTTCAGCGAGAGGAGGATCTGCCGGGGAAGTGGAGCACAGGGACCACTTCTCAGTGGTCTGTTTCTTCCCAGAAATATGTCCTCTCCTAATGCTGGGATGATCATAGAATTTCAGGCTGGTTTGGGTTGGAAGAGACCTTGAGGCTCATCCAGTTCCACCCCCTGGGCAGGGACACCTTCCACTGTCCCAGGTTGCTCCAAGCCCCATCCAACCTGGCCTTGGACACTTCCAGCAATGAGGCAGCCACAGCTTCTCTGGGCAACCTGTGCCAGGGCCTCCCCACCTCATAGGGTAGAATTTCTTCTCGATATCCAATCTAAATCAACCCTCCTTCAGCTTAAGGCCGTGGTGATGGTGATGAACAGTTTGTCCTATATCTGCTTGTTCTCCCCGTGTACATCTCAGGGATATGAGGCTTCGTCCCCCCCCCGAGCCCTGAGGGCTTGGCTGTGGAGGGGGCTGGCATGGGGCAAGAGAACCTGATGCTGCAGGGAATTTTTTATATATGGGATTTAATATCTCAGGTTTACCCTTTTAAAGACTTTACATCATTTTTATGGATTAACATTCCTGTCCATGCTTATTTTTGCCTAAGAACTGGGGAGGTCTCCGGAGGCAGTGATCAGCTGTTTGTGCTCCCCTGGGAGCACGGCCCCAAGGTTGTGGCTGCTCTGTCCCCCTTGGGCATGGCCAGGACCCCACCAGTTTGTCACTCAGTGCTACACAGCTCCTGACTCAGTGCTGGATTTATAGACTCATGGAACCACAGGATCATTCCATTTGGAAAAGACCTCCAAGGTCATCGAGTCCAACCTGTGGCCGATCCCCACCAGGGCACTGAGTGCCTTGTCCCGGTGTTGTGGGTACCTTCCCCTTTACTCCTCCCCTGATTTCTTTGTGTTTTGCAGCTCGCCCTCATAATCCCGTGCCACAGGGTGATCCGCAGCGGCGGGAAGATCGGCAACTATGGAGGGGGACACCTCATGAAGGAGTGGCTTTTGTCACACGAGAAGCTCCAGAAGGAGAAGTTGGCATATTGATGCGGCTCCAGCTGCTAACCAGCCAAGACACACAACCACGGATCCTTGGCTTATAACAAGCTCTCAGAGCACCCAGCAGAATTCAGAAAAATGGTAAATATTTGAGTGACATATAAATATAATGCAACATCCAAAGTGAAATGTGTGGTGGCACCACTATATTAAAAAAGCGGGCTGCGTCCTGGGGGAGGCAGCTCGGCTGCCCTTTCTTGTTTTTACATTTTACAGCAGAATGACTACAGCGATCCAGGCCTGTTGTGCACGGATTTTGTTCCCATCTCCAGTCCTGTTTTGTTCTATTTTTAATGTCCATTAAAGCAGGGATAAGGGAGTGGGAGGGACGTGGCAAATGTGAGGTTCAGGCTTCCCCCTAAGGAAGCGTCTGCCTTGTGGAGGGCCCTGCCAGCTCCTGCCCAGCTCCCCCTCCCCACTTTGGGGCATAAAATGGTGTTTTACCTAAACAGGAGTTAACAGAGCACAGTGAGGTCTATTCAAAAGCAGGCAGCTATTGAATTCCTTGTTCTTGGCTTTTCTTTTCAAATTGGGAGATGGGAACAATTTTTTTTTTTTTTGCATAAAGCAGCAGAAGAGATGCTACTGAAAAAACGTATATTTTGGATAAGCAGCTCGATTAGTCCAATAAGGCAAAATATTAAAAAGCTCATCATAGTTGCATCATTAACAGCAGCACATTCCTTTAGAGTTTGATGTTTTCCCTTCTGCATTTCTCTGTTATCCGAAGCTTTATTTCCTGCCTCTCCATAGGAAGGATTCAAGAGACATTAAAGCTAAATTTTGAGGTGGTTTTAGCAGGGTTCTCTGTGAGTAGAAGCCACCAGAAGCTGAAATTTCCAGTATGGGAGTCGTAAATTGTAACATGGAAATACTGATTTTTTTATGTGTTTTATCATATTTTCATGGATGTCTCTTTAGAAAGGCCATTGCTACCCCCAAAAAATTATTGTGTCGTGATGTGTTAGTTAATCCAGGATTATTGATACCTTGGAATTACTTCAATAAAAAAACTGCTTTGCATGTGCAAGTGTCTTTGGGTCTGTTTATAAATAAAACACAGGGTGTGATATATGGGGAAAATAAACTATACCCCACTGTACAATATAAAGCTGTATTTTTATCAAGGGTTTCTCGTGGCGATATAAACCACGGAAGCAAAGCTCAAGTGGTTTGTACGTGTCACCAGAACCCCGAGATAAAAATATGGCCTTATAATATGTACAGTTTGGGTGTATTTTATTATTTTTTTATATCTCTAATACATGCTACCACCAAAAGCAGGCGGCAGCAAATGTCAACTTTAACCTCTCCCACATTTGCATCCCTTGATTTTTTTTTCAGGTATTGGTGCTTTTTCAAGGATGTGACTTTGTTTTTTTGGGGATGGGGGCAGTGAGCACTGGGTTTGGGGCAGTTAACACCTTTTCCCAGGGAAACACCCAACTTTGGGAGTAAAATCATGTTCTGGGTCAGAGATTTGGGGGGTGGAGGTAGCAGGGCGGAGCAGGGACAGGCAGGGATGGAAAGGGCAGGGACAGGCAGGGCTGGGGCGGGTGGGGATGGACACGGCAGGGCTGGAGGGCAGGGACAGGCAGAGATGGACAGACAGGGATGGACAGTAACAGGCAGGGATGGACAGGGCAAGGACAGGGACAGGCAGGAATAGACAGGGATAGGGGTAGGTACAGGCTCAGTGAAGGGTTGGACAGGGATGAGCAGGAATGGATATGGATGGACACGACAGGGACTAGCAAGGATGGGCAGGGAGGGACAGGGACAGTCAGGGATAGAAAGAGATAGGGACAGTCAGGGATGGACAGGGACAGTCAGGAATGAACAGGGACCGTCTGGGATGGACGGTGCTGTTCCCGCGCTGACCGACAGAGGGCCCTCCGGCGCAGGGCTGGGGGCGCGGCGGCTCCCGGGTCCCCCCCCCCGGGTTTCGGGGGTTCGGGGGGGGCTGGAGGGGGCTGTGACCCCTCTGCATCCAGCTGGGATGGGTTTAGAACAGGCATAATCATTAACAACCTAATATATACACATATATATATATAAACACAGGTATACATAAACACATATATACATATATATACACACACAGACAGGTATGTGTGTGTGTGTGTGTGTATAAATATGTATGTGTATGTGTATGTGTATGTCTGTATATATACACACATATATATAAAATTAAAATAAAATAAAATAATTAAATAAAATAATGCCAAGGAAGTGCAGGGGTTGAGATTTGAGTTGGGTTTGGGTTTGGGCCACTCTCCACCCTTGTGGATGCCCAGGGGTCCCCATCCTCAGCCCCCTGGAGGGGGGGTCAGGGCAGTGTGTGGACACACAGAGCTGAGGAAAACACCTCAGCACCCCCCAGTGCCTCTCTATAGGTGACAAACCAACTCCCTCCCTGCTGGCAGGAGCCGGTGCTGTGCTTTTTCCTGGGAATTGGGTTCCCCTGCCCTATGGAGTCCCCTGGCCTGCAGCATCCTGGACCAACACACGCTACTCCAGCCCAGAGCCTGGGATAATGAAAGATTCAAAAATAATATTTGTTTTGGCAGAACTACATTTATAATGAAATAGGTGCCCTTGACCAGGGAAGAAACTGAATTTTGCAGCGGGTCATTTTGCCCCCCTCCCCCTTTTTTTCCCATACAAACAGGCTCTGCAGCCACTCTAAGGCAAATAGGAATATTTTTGAAGGACTCTGTTGTATTTCCTGCATCGGATTTGCAGCAGAATTGCAGCCACACTGGTTGTACTGTTTGACGCCGGGATGAAAAATGCAGATTCCATCCCATGTATCAATCCCAAATGGAAAAGGGCCCCAGGCTCCAGGATTGTTACAGATCACTTCCATGCACGCCGAGTTTGCGGCGTAATGAGCTCAGACTGGAAGCATCTTAAACAGAAAACCGATTCATTGGAGTGCTGGGGACATTTTTAGATACGTGCCCGAATTTCCTTCTCTTTAGAATTAGGGGAATTACTCATCTGATTGGGGCAAGAAAAAGCTGCTCCTTAAATTTCCGTTTAATTTTTCTAAGCAGTTCTCAGGCATCAGAAACTTTTTTGATCTGTCAAGTGGAACTTGATATTTGCTGTATCAGTTCCAAATTATATTAAGTTATAGACAAGGAATGATAATTTTAAACTATTGTTTCTGTTAACATCACAGTATTATTAACATTAATATTATCATTGCTGTCAATATTATGATGATCTCTAAGGTCCCTTCCAACCCTAACCATTCTATGATTCTGTGATTATTATCTCTTCTACAAAAATCACAGATTGTTAATTTTAATCATTTTCCCCCCCATTTTAAATTTATATTATCTATGGTGTGTGTTGCATCCAGCAGATGCAACAGAAAATTGCATCAGAGAATTGGTATTAAAATGGTTATTTATTGGGAAAGGTGATGGTGCAGACCTGCTTCCTTAAAGAAAATGCAATAGAAGAGTAAACCTATAGAAAATTCCTGAAAAACTTAAAGCATAGCATTCCAGGGGGAATCCTGTAAGATTTATGGACTATTTCAAGAATAATTTCCCACCAAGAATCCTACAAGAATGTAAAAATCCTCAAAGAATTGCGTTTACAGATTTAATTGTAATTGCTTTTATATTCTTAGAGAAATTGAAGAGAAATGTGGTTCAAAGGCTTGTGTGTGAAGGGGCTGTGCCCTCCACTCCCAGCAACTGCGCCGGCTCTAAAAACAATGGAAAATATTCCTGACAGCCCCTCACTGGCCATTAGAGAGGAGATTTCGGCTACGCTGATGTGCAAACGCAGCTTGTCAAAGACCTGGCTGCTATTTGGGTTTCAAATAACATGTGGAGGGTGTGAGTAACAAACACACACATGTAGTTTGTGCCTTGGAAAAGGAACATTCCACCTATTTTTCAAATTTTTTTCCCCTTTTTTCCTCATTTTTATAATTTTGCTTCTTTTCTTCCTTTGTTTTGTTTTTTTCTCCTTTTTTTCTTTTTTCTTTCTCTTTTCTTTTTTTCCTCCCTTTTGTTTTTCCCCACTCTTTTTCTTTTTTTTTTTTCCCTGCAGGTCTGTCCTAACAAAACCTTTAATCCCTCCCTATCCTCAAGCCTGAATTTCCAGGTGATTGTCTTTCCCTGTCGCTATTTTTGTCATACATTCTTTTTTTCCACTCATCAAACCCCCTTTTCTTCCCCAAATTGTTACTCCAGGGGGAACAAGGACGAGCACCTTGACCCCACCACTGCAGACTGGAGGGTGAGGGGGAGAGGCCACCTCGGTTTTGCTCCTTCCCGACCCGCGGCAAGGCAGGATGGAGAGCGAGTGCTCCCCCCGAGCCTGATCCACACCAGCCCCCGTCCCGTGTGAGGGAACGTGGGAGTGGCAGCCAAAAGTGGGGCTGGGGGCCAGGGAAGGCCCCCAGCCTGCCCGGAGCCGGGGGTCTGGGCTCCATCAGCCGCGTCCGGCGGGACGAGACGCGGTAGCTGCTCCAGGAGGTGAAAATTGACGTGAGCATGGGATGTTGGCAGCACCTCAGGCTGATGAAAGGACATTGTTAACAAGCCCTTAACGTTTCTCATTAATGGCTGGGTTGGGTGGGTGAGTTTTTTTCGCTGAAAAAAGCCAGAAGACAAAAAAAAAAAAATCCACCTGGGCAGTAATTGAGATCGATCCCTTACAGTGCGTGGAGTTATCAATTTTTAAAACCTCTTTAAGTGCCTTATTTAGTTATTTTAAACAGGGCTTTTTATTTGTTGCTGCAAGTGTTCCTGGAGGATATATTCATGAGGGCTGTGAGGAGCATGGGGGACTCCTCCTGGGCTCTTCTTCTTAGTCAGTCATCATCCAACCTGCAGAAAAGCGGGTGCTGGTCCATTCCCTCCCTACTGTCCATGGCTGCTGTGGGTACCAGGGTAGCACATGGAGCCCATCCGGTGCTGGGTGTATTATTTGAGGTGGAATTGCTCTTATTTTGCTGAAATTATTACTGCAAACTGCAGCAGTGGAGTTAAAAGAGGAGCTCTTGCTCTCTAAGTTGGCGTGGGCTCGAGCGAGGAAGGTGAGGGTCAAGCCCAGAGCGAGGGATTCTGCCTAGTCCCAGGATGGGGCTCAGCCTAAGTTAGGCACCAACCGAGGTCAGACAGGCTGAAGGAGGCAGTGTTTAATTAAAATAACCCTCAGTATGACCCCAAGTGCAGAACTGCTGAGAAAAACAGCTGCAACCCTTTTATCTGAGGACGAGCAACCGTGCGATGATGTAATTTTCATTTCCGATGAGCACCGAGATGACCTAATTCCACATGGAATCTTGTCTCTCCGTTCAAAGTAGGACATTTGAGTTGATCTGGAATTTGGCTCTGAGCTTGCCCGTGTGGCTCCACTGAGCCCTCCCAGCCCCTCTCAGATCCAAGGCTGGAGCATGAGGGCAGGACATCGGGAAAGGGAATCCCAAGCAGATTTTGATCCAAACTTGCCTTAAATCTTCAAAACTCTGGCAAGCAGAAGGAAAACCCTTTGTATTTCCATTGGTGCATACTGGAATGTTTTGGAAAATTGCTGTTGATTGCTGAGAGCAGCTGTGGCTTCCCCATCCCTGCAAGTTTCCAAGGCCAGGTTGGACAGAGCTTGGAGCAACCTGGGCTAGTGGAAGGTGTCCCTGCCCATGGCAGGGTGTGGAATAAGATGATCTGTAAGGTCCCTCCCAACCCAAGCCATGATTTTATAATTGTACAACTTTGTTCTCATGGCTGACCCACGATTTTTAAAAGTATGAGCCTCAAACATGGTCCTTATTTCTGCTTTTATGATTCAAACACATTTTATGTGCTTTTGAAACTACCATCAGCATGGTAAATGCAGATTGAATTTTAGGGCAGTGGACACACTTTCAGTGGTTAAATGACAAAATAACTGGTGCAAGGAATGATTTCTTCATACTGCCCAGCAAAAAATCTCTTTCCTGTCTGAACAAAACACTCACAAGCAAAATCTGACCACAAAACCATTTTAATTTTTAGTTATAGATAATTTTCTCATGAGAGACCTGGGGCAGCACCTCACCCAAAGTGCACATGGCCTGGAGTTCTGTAGGTAGATCCCTCAGGAGACTCAGAGGTTTGTAGGAATTAATAGAACATTGCAGCGTGAGCTGCTGCCCCAAATCATCATTTACAGACAGAGTTGGAACGACGTGATAACAAACTTGGTGTTCTCCAGCTGGAATGTGGATGATGCCTCAGTAATCAGCTGGGATGGCTGGAAAGCAGTTGCTGTGCCCACCCCCTTTCCCCTTTACCTCGGCTGTGTCTCCGGGTGCCCCCCGGGCCCCTGCAGTGGAATGAGGAGGAGCTCGTGGAGCAGAGCAGGGGTGACCCGACAGGCCACTGCTGTAATTCACAGGGACACGGCAGAGATCATGTCCCACCCTCGCCCTCAGCAGCCAAGGGGACACGAGCAAAGCCACCTTGTGCAGCCAAAGGGCTCAGCAGTGTCAGGGCTGTGCAGAGGAGAGAGAGAAAATGCCTTTTATTTTATCTAGAACCTGCACAAAGTTGGCCTTAACGCGGCCCCTCAGGCTGATGTACTGAAGCTTTTATGGTTCTTTGACAGGCTTTTTGAAATGTAGCCTTCTTCACAAAAATTAGTTATATAATATATAATGTATAGATATATAATTATATATAGTGTATACACATAGAATAATATATAAGATATAAATTAATTTGTGTGTGTGGTGGGACCCCTCTTTGTCAGAAGCTGTGACTGAACCTCCAATCAACACTGGGTTTCCACCTCTGAGAGGGTTTATTTGGGCTGAGGTGGGGGATTTTAAACCTTTATCCAAATAGCACCATCCTAAACACCCCAATCAACAGATCAGAAGATTACCCACCCCTTGGGAATCAGAGATACAACCACTTCAGAAGCACCATTCCCACAGTTTGGAGCAGGATCGGTAGAACTGGGTTAGTAGACAGAATCTCAACCTCTGCCTACCAAAAAATCCTATTTTTAATATGACAGAAAATTCCTGTTCTCAGAGCTATTGTCCTTTTTTTACTTTCTGTCTGACCCTGGGGTAGGGTGAGTGAGGAGGACGAACCCCAGCCGCTCCCAGTGGCCGTGACAGATGGGTGGCAGTAGGGTTGGGATAACACAGAATATTGGGGAAATAAAAAAACTATCCTGATTTTTATCTATAAAACAGATGTATTAGAAAGATAGATAAATCCATATCTGTATTGTCTGTATAGACATGAGTGTCCACCCCCATTTCACAGGCTGAGAAACTTCCCATACAAAGAATTAATTCTGCAGACAGTTATATTTATTGTGGCCGAGTCAACATGGAAAGAAAAAAATTGAACTGAAATAAGTACACTGGTCGTGGAAGTCACTGCAACTGCATTTTGCAGCAGGTTATTGTGCAAATACAATCAAGTGCAAAAGAGGATAGGACTGGAATGAGGTTTGAACCTCCATGTGTCACTTGACTTGGAGATCACCTCTGCAGCCACAGAGGCAATATCGGGGGGCTGGAAACTACAGGCGTGTTTGTACACTCCAGCAGCTGTTTACAGCCTGTTTGTCCTCTAAAATGAGCAACCTAAACCCACCCTGAGTTATTGAAGAAGTGACTGGTTTGAGAACGAGCAGACTGTTAATTGAGCAGTTCCTCGTCCCCGGCTCAGCAATCAGTCTTCCTGTTCTGCTGCTCCTGATGACCAGCAAACTGTCTCCAACCTTCTGGTTGTCAAGAAAATTGTGACAAGGCAAATGTCAGATCATGTGGAGCCTTCTGAATGTTTTTGACCCCTTCAATCTGTTTTCCAACCTGGGTATGGCAAAGAAGCTGTGTTGGACTAATTGGTTGTCTCTCTTCTCCAGGCAGTGGATAAAGTCCAGCTACATAATCTGATTCTTTTAGATGAGCAGCATCCTGTCTTTCACAGCTTTATGTCATGTCAACCACTGCAGGATTGCTCAAGAAAAGTCCTTTTTTGCCAAAGTTGGAGCAGAAGATGTAGAGATCCTACATCCTATCATCTGCTGGGGTTGAGCAGTGCCCAGCAGAGGCTGCAGCCTATCTCTGTTGCAAAAAAAAAAATCTGATGCACCTTCACTGAAACACAAAATATTGCAGCTGCCGGGAGGAAAAGACAGCTTGGAAATGCTGCACTTCTATTTTTTTGTTTCAACCAATGTGCTGTGCTTTCAGGTAGAATATTCGGTGCTTGAAATGACCTACATAACCACTGAGCCTGATTTCACTAAACTGCCCTGCTCTCTGCTCGGTAGCTGTTACCCTGGACAGGGTTTTCTTGGGCTTTTGAATTGTTTCTTGCCATTGGCAGTAAAACAATACAAGAATATCAGACTTGAATTTGGTAATCTGGGGAGGAATTAAAATACAGAGCTCAGAGGGATCAGTGTTGGGTAAAACTGACTGGAAACCTCGGGGCCAAATTGTCCCCAGACATCAGAAAAGGGTGTGTTGTAGTTTGTAGAATTATAAAATCATGGAATGGTTTGGGTTGGAAGGGACCTTAAAACTCATCTTGTTCCAACTCCCCTGCCATGGGCAGGGACACCTTCCACTAGACAGAGATACTCAATGTTATGCATTGCTAGCTACCTTTTTCCATGTAATGCCAATAAATATGGGCGTTTGTGTGTGGATAAGTAATATGTAAAGTGATAGGACATGTCTTATCTGTGCATTCACATCAGGCTCCGTCCCAGCGGTGAAAATCCTTGTGGAGCCCATGCAAACTCCTTACCTGTCACAGAAGGTCCAAGGCAGCAGCAGTACAGCAGGACAGAGCCGGAGGTGGAGGCTTGTGACTTGATGTCAGCTTCTGATGGCAACGAGCAAAACATGGCACAAATTAGCGCTTGGGATGACCAGGTAAGAGAGGATCGTGTCCGTGGCAACCGGGTGCAGAGCCAAACCCCAACCCCTTGTTTCCTGCCAAGTGATGCTTTGAGATGCAGAAATGAGATTTTAGGGAGCAATTCTTCCCTGTGGGGGTGGTGAGACCCTGGCACAGGTTGTCCAGAGAAGCTGTGGCTGCCCCATCCCTGAAAGTGTTCAAGGCCAGGTTGGATGAGGCTTGGAGCAACCTGGGATAGTGGAAGATGTCCCTGCCCATGGCAGGGGGTGGAACAAGATGGTCTTTGAGGTCCCAATTCCCAGTTTCCTTCCCGATATCCCATCTAACCCTGCTCTCTGTCAGTGGGAAGTCATTCCCCCTTGTCCAGGCCCTTGTAAATTGTCTCTCCCCAACTTTCTTGCAGACTCTGTTCATGTACTGGATGGCTGCAATTAGATCCCCCCAAAGCCTTCTAAGGAGAGGGAAGGATCTGCAGTAACCAGGTGGAAAAGCTCATCTTTTACCTGAGAACACCCCAAAACTCATCCAAACCTCTTGTACAAGCACAGCACAACTTTTCTGAGCACACAATCCCAATTATTCCGACACCACACTTTTGTTTAAGCATTAAAATTCAAGGCCTAAACACGTTGTTGGCAATTGGAGCTGAGAACATGCACATTGCAAATGTAGATATATCTCGCCGAGTACACAGCCCATAAAATATGTAGTCTAAGATCACTCATTTATTTAAAGATGCTTTTTACCTCAGATGGAAAATGACACAAATCTAAATATTACAATGCCGAGTAATGTGTAACTGTCTGTATGTTATAGCCTTAACACCACACTTTTGATGCAGAAGAGATATAGCAGCTGCACTTTAATTTCAAGCAAATTGATCCCAGATGTAAATGTTGTTTTGTTCCATGGAAGATAGTGCACAGGTAAAGCAAATATCATTGGTTTATAGTCCAACAGAGTGTTGCAACCGGATCCAGGCTCCTCTGCCCGGGCGCACATAAAAGCTGGGTGGCTGTGATGGAACAGGGATGACTGTGAAGGAGACAGTGAAAAGAGACAGCTTTGCTTTTTACCCTTTAAAATCCAACCACCTGTGATCTAAGGAGCTGTTTTGAAGCCAGAAAAGCGTCTTGGTTTGTCAATTGTCCTGCAGGCAAAAAAATCTAAATTTGGCTTGTTTTCCATTTCTTTCGCTTCGTGTTTTATAGAAGTGGATTTCTCCCGCCGTATTTGTGTTTGGCATGAAAGAAAAAAAAAAAACTAGATTTACTGACTCAGGAAACCACTCCTTTCAAAGTAAAAATAACAGTGGTAATTGTGCTTCACTTTGCCTGCAGATACCCCAATGTTCACCGTGGGCAATGTATAAACAGCAAAATAGTCTCTTTATCGTCCCCTGCGTATGGAGGATAGCAAAGTCCAAATATCCTCCTGTCAAATCTCTGCTTTTGAACAAGGAGGCTGTTTATTTTTTTTGTAAAATAGAGCATCCTGCTCATCCAGCCACCCAGGAGAAACCCACAGAAGGCACTCACCCCACTGCTGCTTCCCAGTAGCAGCACTCAGCCAAACACAGCTCCCGGAGCTCAGGCAAGAGAAGATCTCTCAGGTCAATTATTTCTCCTCTTTTAAAAATTGCAGATGTAGGACGGTGTTACCTGTGTGGGATCTGCCTGTGCAATCCTTCCCTGTGCAGGCTGGATGAGTGCTGATTTTACTGCAAGGCTGGCTGGAAAAGAGGTGGCAGTGACGCCCTTCAGCTCTCACGTCCCCTTTTTCTTTCCATCCTTCTACAAGCTGGATTTCTCATAGCAAGTGTTTCCTGCTTTTATCTTCTATCAGTTTCAGGTCAGGTCTGCAATTGGAGAGAGACTTTGGACAAAGGCCCGGAGTGACAGAACAAAGCTACCCACTGCCACAGGGCAGGGTTAGATGGGATATGGGGAAGGAATTCTTCCCTGTGAGGGTGGGGAGGCCCTGGCACAGGTTGCCCAGAGAAGCTGTGGCTGCCCTTGGATCCCTGGAAGTGTTCAAGGCCAGATTGGACGGGGCTTGGAGCAACCTGCGATAGTGGAAGGTGTCCCTGCCCATGACAGGGAGTGGGACTGGATGGGCTTTAAGGTCCTTCCAACCCAAACCATTCTGTGATTCTATGATTCTGTGCATTTGTGCTGGTTTCACAAAGGCTGCAGTTTCATTATTGCGGGAATACTGTGTTTGGATTCATGTAAATCCTTATAAACTGATGTTTAACTGATTTTAGTCAAACTTTTGAGAGCTCCTCCTTGCTAGCTATGCTGATTTAACTCCTCTTCCTTCTGAATCAGTCAAGACAAAGCAGTGCCCAAGTTGTGCAGTGGTTGTGTTGCCTTTCAAACACTGCAACATCCGAATAAATATGTATATAACATACATAAAGGTGGTACTGAAGGGCAGGTACTTCTGCACAACGAGTATTTTTTTCCCCACACGGCTCAGGGAATCGACTGAACCTGTCACAGAGGTGTGTAAGATGTGTACAACCTCATGTAGTGACTTCTGCAAGTATTTAGCAGTAAGACATATTGACCGTAATCTGAAGTCCTTACTCAGACAAAACCTGCCCAGAGGTCAGTGCGAGTCTCGATTAATCGATTTATTCAGGAGCAGCTCACTCTTTCAGGATGGTTTTGAAGCACAGACCTTTGCCAGAATGAAAAATCAGAAATAAAATCAGGCCAGAATGTGGGAAGACACGCTGAATGTTCATCCATGTGAGCTGTTCTTTGCTGGGATCACGAAGGGTGTTGCAGAGAAGGAAATGTTAATTTTTTGGCAGTGATGGGTTGCAGGAGGAGGCTGGGATGGGAGCAGGGCCGAGGATGTGAGGGGAGGTGGCAGTGAGCACTCAGCCCCAGCTGCCTGACAGAGCTGCTGTATAATAGCAGGGCACTCACCTCAAATCACAGGTTGTGAAAACTGACATTTCCATTCAAATTACTCCAATAGCCAACTGTTCCCCGGTGCAACTTCTTCTATAAGTGACACAGTGACAGTGATCCAGGAATTTAACTTGCTGTTGTCTCGTTCCAAGAGGAATTATGAAGTTTGTGACATGCATTAGGAGGATGGCTCCTGGTCGCAGCCAGTGCTTTGTGTGTCTGTGATTAATCACAGGGCCTGGGAAGTTGTGTCAGCTCAGGGTGGCTGTCCCTGCTCTGAACTGCCTGGCACTGACTCCTCTCCTCCTCGTTTCCCATTCTCTGAGTGAGCAGCTACTGCTCTACTGAAGTTTTCCTGGCACCTCCCGGTTCCTTGAGGGTTTTTTTAAGTCTCTCTCTTTAATTATGATGGGCAGATCATCTGTTCTTGACACATGAGTACCTGATGGCCACGTTGCTGTGCTCTCTCCTCTCCTCAGGGGTGTCTCTCAGATTCTTTTTCTCTTTTTCTCAACTTGACTTTCATTGCAAGTTGCCTTTTAAATTTCTGTCTAACCTTTTAAGCAGGAGGCCTTTTCTGTTCATAAAGTAAGCCAGCAGAGTTTGTGATTTGAGGTGTTTGCCAACACACAGACTGAAGCTGTGTATAATTTTTACCCAACTTTACTTTTTTATCGTGTCATCAACCATAAAACCCTTTTAGTTTGTTGTAAACTGTGCAGGTATCACCAAGCTGGTTTTTGGCTTCGGCCTTTGGTGCTGGTGCCAAAACATGTGGCAGTGCATAAACTGCCTGTGCCTTAGAGTTCCTATCTCCACCAAACTGCTGCCACTGATAAGCAGGGCAGCAAAATTCAAGGTAGGACCTTTGTACACCGTGATGGCACCACTCAGAGGGTCCCAGGGCCCATCCAGCTGGTGTAGCCCTGCAGAGATGGGAGGGATGGTTGGACGTGGTTGGGGTCAAGCTATGGATCCCCGTGTTTAACCATGTAGAACATGGATCTTACACACTTTGGGAACTCAAACCAGCAATGGTCCCTGAGCCCCAATCACTGACCTCAATGTCCTTGAGCTCAAAAACCATTCACATCTCGATCTCAGCCTGGGCATCTTCCCTCAGAAATCATTTTGTAGCTTGATAGCCAACAAATATATCAACCAGTTATTAAGGAAAATGTATAAATTCATGTTTATCTACACCTATTTAAGAAAAAATTGGCTTTATTATTGCTGTCACAGTCAGAAGAATAGTTACTGCCAAATTTTCATAGTGAATTCATCACCTCCTTCAACAGGGAGTGACTTTAACAATATTTTGCAGAAAGGCTTTTAGAATAAGGAAAAATACAGTGTGTACTGAGTGTCTGTGAGTCACAACCTTCCCTTCCGTGCCTGACAACAGAAGCCAATAAACCAAATACATCGACTGTTGATTCGACACCATGTGCCATCCAGGAATGAAGACATCCTGTTAAATTAAGATTATTCCATCATTTTCAAATTAAATTCTTCATAGGAATATTGCATCTCTAATGCTCTGAAAAATGATGTATAACCAACACACTCAGGGAGCAGTTAGTAGGCTATCTGGGAACCTGGAGTATCAGACTGCTCAAAGGTTACGCTTTGATCTTGCTTCCTAGTTCATAGAATCTGGTGGCTCAATTCCCTGCACTGGATCAGCTTTGGATATTGGTATGAAGGCCACAAGCACTTTAGTTCTTGATGTGAAAGACCTCTGGAAGTTGTTGAGATATCATATTCCCGTGACATTCTCAGGAACAGGGAAGTCCCCATCTTGTCCAATGTCCACCAGTCCCAGCACTGCTGGAAATACGAAATATTGGGCGATCCGTCTACCTTGCACAGAATCACAGAGTCACTGAGGTTGGAAAAGCCCTCCCAGCCCATGGAGTCCAACCTCTGCCCGATCCTCACCTTGTCACCCAGCCCAGAGCACTGAGTACCACGTCCAGTCATTCCTTGGACACCTCCAGGGATGGGGACTCCACCACCTCCCTGGGCAGCCCCTTCCAATGCCTGAACACCCTGTTCTGGAAGAAATTCCTCCTGATGTCCAGCCTGAACCTCCCCTGGCACAACTTGAGACCATTTCCTTTTGTCCTGTCCCTTGTTCCCTGGGAGAAGAGTCCAACACCCCCCCGGCTCCCCCCTCCTGTCAGGGGCTTGCAGAGTGAGGAGGTCCCCCCTGAGCCTCCTTTTCTCCAGGTTGAGCCCCCCCAGCTCCCTCAGCCACTCCTTGTTCTCCAGACCTTTCCCCAGCTCTGTTCCCTTCTCTGGACAAGCTCTAACCCCTCAATGTCCTTCTTGACATGAGGGGCCCAGAAGTAAACCCAGGACTCAAGGTGGGCACAACCATTTTTAGGCACAAACCCACAGAGAAATCCTGATTGTCTCAAGGCACTTTTACACAGAGCAAAAATACTAAAAGCATAAGAACCTCCCCAAAAAATACTAATGAAGAAGGTGCTCAAGACTGCCAAATAAAGAGGTGGAAATGACTAGAGCACAGAAAAGGAATTTCAAATTTATGGATGATGCAGCATTTGCAATTTCTCTTATAGAAACCATATAGGCTTTGGATGAGAAATAAATTAAAACCAACCAGTTTAATGCATATTTAGCTGCTTTCTGAAGTTTCAGTGAACACCACTTCCCTTATTTGTGGGATGTAACAGCTTTAAGTCTCCCATGCTCTGGCTAAAGGAGGCCTGAGCGCTCCGGGTTTGGGTCGAAGGAGATATGCTGTAAAAATCGGGGCTTTCGTGAAGATGAAGCACAGCAAAAGTAACACAAAAGTGCTTTGATACGCCGGTGAATGGAGGATTAACTGCACAATGCTGCCCTTCTGCGAATTCACCCTGTCTCCTGTTTGTTTGCTGTTTGTTTGTGGTGCCAGCAATAAAAATAATGGTTGGCTGCTAAGTGAGCTAAAAAAGGGCTTTTTAGTGCCCGGGATCTGTTTGCCAGCAGGTGACTGTGGTGGGGAGGGAGGGGAAAGCTTGGCTTCATTTTTTTTCAAGGGTGGAAATTTAGCGCTGGGAACCCAATTCATATTTTATTTCTTATCAAAAATCTTATCTCTGCAACTGAGCTTGCACATACACCACAAAAAAAAAAAATAAATGTACAGCCCATCCAGCCTGGCAGAGCATGTTATTTATAGCAGATCTCTGCCTTTTGTCAGACTGGTGGGCTGTGGATGTTGATCCCAAATAAACCCTGTTCTGTGCAGCAGATGAGGAAGAGTCCTGTGGAGAGCATGGATGTGAGTTAATGTCCACAAGACAGGGCTGTGGCAGAAAACACTGCTGAGCAAAACCCACCCCAATCTAATCATCAGCTCTGGTAGTCAGCGAGAGCTGTGGGAGAAGACGTTTTATAAAGCAGACACATCCAGGAAATAATGCCTGTCCAGTGCAGCCAGATGGAGTGGGTATATCCTGACAAAGCATTTATTTTAATAAATGTTCAATTAAAATTATTTCTGTAATGCAAGCATGGTCCAGAAGTAGTATGGGAATTAATAAGATTGCTAGTAGAAATAAACATTAGGGGATTTGTGTGATAGTTAAGAATGACAGTTATAAAAAATAAATCCTAACATTTCTGTAGGGTTGTATTGTGTATGTGCAAACCAGGAATTGGTAGTTCATGCTACACTTTCAAGTGGTGTTTTTAAAATTCTAGCCCCTTTTTGCACGAAAATATCACCAATAACAGCGACAGTTCCTCCCATTCCCAGGTAACGTGGCAGTAATCCATAGGTTTGTATAAATACAACAACTGAGGAAAAACTCCACTGGAAACTTCTATCTGTAATATGACATAGAATTATGGAATGGTTTGAGTTGGAAGGGACCTTAGAGCTCATCTTGTTCCACCCCATGCCATGGGCAGGGATACCTTCCACTATCCCAAACCCCATCCAGCCTGGACTTGAACACTTCCAGGGATGGGGCAGCCACGAACTTATCTACTGTCTAATCAAAATGTTATGGTAGCAGAGATCTCAGATGAGCAGAGGAAGATTTTCCTGGTTTATATCCTGCTATAATTCCATTTAGGTGTGAATTTGTGGATACATGAATCCCGTATTATGTGACAAGGGCTCTTCATGTGGGTAAAATTGTGCAGGGCTTCAGTATTGCCTGAAACACCATCCAAGCTAACCCTTAGCACCAGGCTTTTATTTTATTAATTACACTCTGGTCTTCATCCCTCTGTGTGATTATTTGTCAAAATGCAATGTGTGCTTTGAGTTTTTGGGAGTGTATATTCACAGCCTCCGTGTGTCAGTGGAAGGTAGAAGGCACCTGGAAATACAGAGAAATTGGAAGTGTGCATGGCAGGGATGGGTCTGACACTGATAAGCAAGAGTCTGGAAATGCCAGAGCTGAAATGCCAATGCTGAGGTTATGTTTAATTTTAATTTTAAAATTAATTTTAATTTAAAATTTTAATTTACAATATTTATTATATATTATGTGGAAGTATAATATAATGTTAGGTAATCATTATATAATGTAATTTATTGTGTATAATTATATATAATAATAATATAAATTATAAAATTAAACTTTAAAAACAATTTAATTTTGAAATAAGAGATTTGACATTTGTCTGGCAACTATTGCAACGTGTGATTTGGAAGGTTTTTAGCAGAGCTTCATTTAGACCATCAGTGACTCCTAAGCAGCTATCTTGGATCTTTTCCCCCTATTTTGGACTTTATTCTTGCAGTCCATGCCCCTGGCCCAGTTCTGGAGCCCTGCGGGTGATAGTGCCCGGGTGTCCCTTCTCAGCCGAGACAGTGCACACAGATACAGACACACTGTGATAAGAGAAAATTAGACTTAAGCTGCAACATTCAATAAATCTTAAAACAGCCCAAGTATTTATAGAAAAAAGGGCTTTGGAGAAGTGTCTGTGACCCAGAAAGAAAAAGCTTTATCCGTGTCTAAAATTCCTGGAAGTGTTTTTTCCTGCCACATCGTCTGCTTCAAAGCCTCAGTGGCCGCTTCAGATCTTCTTTCACCGCAGTCACCAGGGGAGTCAGATGGCACAAAGGGGACTAAACCCCTGCCCACTGGGATGTTCTCATGGAAAGGTGGATGTGAGGCATCGTGGGGAGCCCTGACACTGCTGCCAGTCACCCCAGAAGAACTGCAGAGTTCCAGGCCAGGTTGGACAGTGCTGGGAGCAACCTGGGATAGTGGAAGGTGTCCCTGTCCATGGCAGGGGGTGGGACTGGATGGGCTTTAAGGTCCTTTCCGATCCAAACCATTCTGGGATTCTGATTCATGCCAGGGTGGTTTATGGTCAGCCTACAATGTTGTCCCACAGGGTGTTTGCCAACCCCAAAGCTCCACAGACACAGTCCCGTCTCCAGTGGGCTGCTGGGACCCAGGCCCCTGTTAGTCCTTCTGGGGAAGACTAACCCAGGCTGCAAATATTCCATATTTTAATATTTGAGGAGTTGGACTTCGATGATCCTTGTGGATCCTTTCCAACTCAGGATATTCTATAATTCCATGATTCTATGATATTGAAATTCCAGCTGCCAGTTTACCTAAGGGAATGAAAACAAGAGGAAGGGAAACATTGGAATAAATTAAATAACAAATCCATTCAGTGAAATAAAAAATAATGTGGGTTTTGCAGTACCTGCAAGCAGAGGAGCTAAAGACCAGTTGTGAATGTGCTTCCACATGCGAATGGCTACACACTGGAGCAGCCCTTGGGAGCACTGTGTTCATGGGTGAAAAACAATGTAAAAGTCTTCACAGGCTTTGACTCTAAACATTCCATTTATTTGTGACAGGATTATTTGTTCATTCCTAATGAATAAATATTGCAAATAATAGCTTTGCTTTACATTTTCTAAACATTGTTAATAATAAAACATGCATTAATTTAAATATTAGATGTTGCACAAGCGCAGGCACTGTACAGATGTGAGTTAAAAGAATGAAGTAGTATTTTAATTTTGAAGTTATTACTAGTGCTTATGGCTCCATTGTCATTTTGGACACTGCTCTGTGCCTTCTGATCCCATCTGAATTTGCTCATGAGTGAAACCTTCACATTTAAATCCTCACACCAAGTATTAAAAGGTTTTGCTGTTTCCTGACTCTGAGTTGGGTGCAAGCTGTGACCCTTTGAAGCCAGTGCATCCTCCCCCCCCCCCGCCCCAATCATTGCAAAACGGGGAAAATAAATAAATAAACAGACTGAGATAGGTAAATAAATAAATAACTAAATCTGGTAATTTAGTACTAGAAAGTTAATTCAGGAGACCTCTAACCTTTAAACCACCACGTGACTATTGATTTTCAATATCACCCAGGCCCGCGCCACCCTGAGCGTGTAGTTCAGCAGATTCCCAACAGTTTTTTCCTTATCAGTTCAGTCCCCGAGTACTTGTGCATTAAGACAACAAATACCGGCGGCTCCCGGGCTGTCACATGGAGGCCCCGCGGACGTGCCGGGCTTCTAATGAACTTGGGCTGTTGGCAAACAGATCATGGCCAGGGGGCTCCCACGGCCTCTGCCTGGCTCCCCAGGGTTGTGCCATGGACAGGGATGGAGGCTGGTGGCGGTGGGGGGATGTGCCATGAGGGATCTCCAAAAAACCCGCTGCCTTCACACCAAACCATTTCTATTCCACGTTTAATTCCATCCCCCGTGTTAACTTGAGGATTGTCGGGTTTCTAAACCTTCTCTTCCCCACCCAAGAAGCAAATGAAGATGGAAAGAGTGGTGATGCTCCGAGCTGCTCTGAACCCTGTGCCTGGATTAGTCGGTAATACCAGGACATGCTACTTTAAACACCTTCCTCCCTCTGTAATCACCAATTAGTGCAATCAGTGCCCGGGCTGATGCGCTGCTGGCCACGCACAGCAGCCCCAGCTCTGATGAAGATGTGCTTCAACCCTCGCTCCTAAAAAAGACTTCATCCTCCCCTCCTCTCCCCCCGGCTTTATTGATTATTGGAAATGTTACATCCCGGGGAGGAAAATGTCATTGCTTTAAATACCAGCATTAACAGTTGGGAAAAGTTCTTTTTCACCCAGGCGTGTGAGATGAGGAAAAATTAAACAATGGAGAGGGCGGAGAAATAGACGGAGAAATATATGGAATTTTAGAGGGGAAAAAAGTGGTTTGTGTGTTAATTCGACTGAGAAGGAGCTTCCCTGCCTTAAGTAAGCGCCTTAAAAGCGAACACGCCTCGTACCGGACTTTTTTACTGGAACGGTGAAATATATAATGAAATTCAACAAGGAAACTGGAAAAACAGCCAAATTGGTGCAGCAAAGTGGTTAATAGGATCATTAGCCTCCTCGCTGTATTTTTTTGGACATTGTGTGCCTGTTCCATAGTCCTCGAGAGCAGATTGCAGGAACAGGCTGACAGTTACCCGCTAACTCAGCAGTGCTGGGTGCAAACTGCCATCTTCCTGTGGATTTACAGCTGCCACTTCTGCTACTTCAATTAGTTCTATAGCACACAGATGTTGCTTAAATGTTGCTGCTAATGATACTGCAATAAGCGTAAGATTCATGCCATATTTTGAGGCACGTAAATTTCTCAAGTGGCACAATTAAAGTGGAAATATTAGGTGGGGAGAACTTGGCAGTCTCTCCAACTTGGAAAGCGCACCCGCTATGCAATAATGGGTCAAAAATTCATTCAAGTTTTACTGCTGTTCAGAGTTTTAAAAGACTTTTCACAGTTGAATGCAAAGTAGTAAAAAGCAGAGTATTAGGAAATGAGAATGCTGTTGTGTTATTCAGACATGACTTTTTAATTTCAGATTGGAATCACGTGCTCCCCTCGGCCACGAGGATGCAGAAGGAATAAATAAAAAGTTTTCTTTAACACTGATTTAATTGAAGGTTCAGCATGGCCCTTGTGTTAGCGGGGAGGAAAAAAAAAGAAAGAAGAAAAAATGGTTTCCTGAATCACACACAGAGACAGCATCAATCATTTCCGAAGCCAGATGTAGCCTCCAAACTGCAGCCTGACAACACATCTCCTGTTTGTGCAGCCACCAAGCAATTATTCTTTCCATTATATCTCCCAATGACAGATCTCCAAACCCAGGGCTGTAAAAATTAGAGTTTGGGCTTATACAGTTGTGGCGGGTCTTAAAAAAAAAATAAGAAAACTTATCATGGCTGCAGTGTTTATGAGCTTGTCAAAGTACATGTACATAATTTTCATCAGAATTTCTTTTACCTCATTTCCAATCCTTCAGGATTAGATTTATCAGCAGCTCATTCTGTGCCTGCGTCCGAGAGGCTTTTCCACCTGCGAGTGGTATCCTGGTGGGTTGGTTCTGCTTGGGAAATGGGAAAGCTTTTCTTCCTCCTCATCTTTTCTTCCTTTTCATCCTCGTCATTTATTTCATAGTTTTCTTCATCTTCATGATTTTTTCATAATTTTTTTATCATTTTATTCATCTTCATATTTTTGCATCACTTTTTCATTATTTGCTTCATCACTTCCTTAATTTTCATCATTTTGTTGTCATTTTCTGCATCTTCCTCATTTATTTCATCACTCTTCATCATTTTTTCATCCTTTTTTTCATCATTTTCTTCATGTTCATCCCCTGTATCATCATTCTCTTCATCATTTTTTTCGTTTTCACAATTTGCTTCATCCCCATCCTTTTTCCCATCATTTTCTTCATCTTCCTCAGTATTCTTCAAATATTTCTCTCATTCAAATAATTTTTAAGGTACTGCCTTGGTTGTGCACCAAATTTGAAGTGTAATTTTTAGAACCATCGTGGCCTGTTTGGTACATTCACCGCTGTGAATGTGTTTAGTTGAGGAAGAAATACCAGTGGGAACACTAAAGTGGGAGACAAACCCAAAACAAGACAACTGAAAATTGAAATATTATTTTCATTTAATATTTAATTTATTTATACTGGGGGAAAATTTCAGGCAAGCATCCTATCACTCCATACACTTGTCCAAAACCCCTCTCTAACTCTCTTGCAATTTTCTTCTCCCAGTGAACACAACTATGAAATTAAAAATAGTTTTCCCTGTTTTCTCTTCTAAAAAAGTGACCAGCATTGATAAGTGTGCATATTTTTAGTTCTACCATGCAGTAATGTAACTGAAATTTAATTTCTGCCAACTGAATTTGTTTTAAAACTAAATCCACAATGTAAAACAAAAAACAAGCAAAATTTTTAATGCTTGTTTTCAGGAGAAAGACTGCAGAGGTCTCTGATTTGTGTTTGTGAATATAGAGTCAACATGTGATGATGGTTTTACAGGATTTACAGAAAAAATACTCTCTCCTTATATAATTTTATGTTTCTGTGACTCATCAGAGCTTTCTGTCCTGCGCCATATGAGTGGTCACCTGTGATTTATGTCACGAAGGAGTAAGTAGGTTCAAAAAGGAGTAGAAAAAAGCAACTTGACTCTGAGTATCACATCCAAACTCTTTGTCCAAGTTACTGCAGCAAAATCAGAGCTAGGAACGCTCCATGAGGTTGCCATGGGATTATTCACTGATTTACCCAACGTTATTTAGGGTGGGGAAAAATAAAATCAAATCTGTGCAATTGCCTCAGGAACCACCGAAGTTCAACACAAAGGATTGTGTTTGTGCTTCCTGATGGATAGGTTGGGCCAGGGCATCACTGGTGCCAGTGCTATGGGGGACCAGGAAGCATATGCCAAAATGGTCCATGAGTTTCCCAGCTTTCAGCGTTTGCTGAAAAGACTTTTCTTTGCATTGGAAAAGATTTTCTAATTCTGTCCCACTATGACTTTGGCAGCTTGTTTCTTCATGTCAAGTAGCCTCTGTAATCTATTACAATATATAGGCCAGTCTGATTCCCCCCCCTCACTCCAGCCTATGTCCTCTTTCTATTTAGGAATTAATTATGATGCTATCTCATATAACTCATTAGTATCAATTAATTCTTTCCCTTTCATGATTTTATATAGCTAAATTAGATTGCCTCTTAGGAACTTAATAATCAGTATTGGACTCATTTAGGCAGATCTCTTTTCCCCTTCTCCACCCAGTTTCACTTGGGCATGAGGATGCAGTGGTGGGAAGTGCCTCCTCCCCTCCAGTGGTGACAGGGATGGTGTGATGCCACAGCTGTGCCCCATCTCCACTGTCCCCACCAACTCTGGCCTCACCTTACCTATAACTCTGAATTCTAGCAGTCTTTTTTATTATTATTTATTTATTTTGGTGCCGCACAAGATGTTATTCTTGGTTTACCAGCATGAATAGGAAATATCCTACTTCCAGCATTTGGCCAAAACATCATGAATTATCTTCCCCTCAAACTTGCCACAGGGACAACGAGAGACATCGAGGGAGATGTTGGTTTCCTCATTCATCTTGGTGGGGAGTTAACTCTGAAATCAGAGCATTGCTGGCATTCACATGTCCGTGTTTAACTGCTTCACTGCTTTACTGGCACATCAAATCCATTCAGGGAAAAAAAGCAGTAATATGATTGAATATATCTGGCAGGACCTGGTATTCCCACTCATTTTGAATCTGATCCAGCAGTAGCAGCAAAGGCAATTAAATAACAAGTTTTTCTCCTGCAAAATGAGTTGCAAAATGCCCCCCAGCTGCATGATGTAGGAAATACACCTTGATTTTACTAATTGCTGTGCCTGTACCTCACTGGGGCAGGATCCAAGGCGGCTTCCCATGATCCACATCATGTATTCCAAGCAACTGAGCCCAGGCTGGGCTGGGTTATCCCACACCACGGGGGGCCTGGGATGAGTTGCTGAGTGACTGTGGGCAGGGGATGGTGAAAGGTGAGCGGATTTGCCTTGTTGAAAACATCAAACATCATCTGCCACCCTTGGGCAACACGACACTCCAGATGCTCCTGCGATCAGCTGGAAGAGAGCTCAGTCTCAGCCTCTTGCTGAAAATAACAGCCAGGCTGATGTAGATGCAGTTTATCTTTAGTGAGGCAGCAAAATGCAGCCTAAAAAATAGAATTTTGGGAGATCAGCCGGTGTGATGTTTGAGCTGCACCATCATGGGCCAAAACTGAACCATCCTGGCAGGGGCACCGAGCAGCCATGATCTGTTGCATTGCAATACAACCTCAGAAAAGTTGGATTTTTTTAAAAAAGAATTGAAATATTTAAGTGGAAAAAAAAATAGAAAAATAAAAAAATCAGTGTTAGATAAGTTATTGCAGGTTGCAGCACACACATGACTGCACATGTGTGTGCTGGGTCTTGGAGCACCCTGATCTAGTGGAAGGTGCCCCTTTCTGTGGCAAGGGGTTGGATGATCTTTAAGGTCCCTTCCAACCCAAATCATTCCATGATTCCATGATATTGCATCTCCCTTACATCACCTAGTACTGGAAAAGTATGACCCAAAGAGGACAATAACCCCATTGCAGGACAAAGTTGTCCATCAGTACTTTTCCCTACAGCAGCTTTGGAAGAGCCCAGGTTCCTCCTTAGAAGGGCTGCTGGAAATTACTGTATTGATCCCAAATTTTAGTGTTTCCATATTCAGTGCCAGATCAAACAACAGAGCCAGAGACAGGAGGGCTCTGCTGGGAAAGCCGACAAACACGAGGTGGTTTTAATCAGTAGCATAAGGAGTGTAATCGCTAAATCCCAATTAAGGGAGATGTGGGTCAAGTAAAGGAAAAAGGGTGGATTTCTGTGAAAGCTGAGGAAAAGTCAAAGGCTGAGGCTCATAGGATAACTTCATTTTGGGAATAAAGATTTGAAGCTGCCTCCTCCTCCCATCGCTCCCCCAGCATCCAGCCACTCGCCACTCCTGCCTCAAACACCCACTTCAGGGGGATGCCAAGGGAAAAAAAGGGAAGAAAAAAAAAAAAAAGGAGAAAAATGGAACCCAAATCTTCACTAGAAGGACAAAATTTTTTCTTGAGAAAACTACTAGTCTGTTTTCCTAAAAATTTAAAGAAAATTCAATCTAAACCCCCTTTCAGGTTGGTGTTCAAATATGATTTTCAGTAAAAATAAGGGAAAACATACTGTCTGATCTATCATTAATTTTGCCATGAGAATATCATCTCTTTCTCCTAAAGGGAGATTATTCCCATTATCAACAAATTTTAACTAGTATTGTTCAAATCTAAGAGTTTTACTGAATTTGCACTTCCTTTGGCTAATCAGGGAGCTCCCTCTATTATTTAATCTATTTACATTCATGTATGCAATTATATTTTGTAATCTGATTATGTGTTCTATATCTTTGTAAGGCTGAAAATGCTGAATGTTGCATTTCTTTTTTATTATATGAGTTGTCAAGTTCTTTTTGGATGGAAATGAGAGTTCAGTACCACAGTGGTGAGAACAGCATTAATTCCACCAGCTAAGCAGACCTACCAAAATAGTGCTGGATATGAAATTCTGTACCCGAATATTAAATTTTATTAATAAATTTCATTACTAAAGTTAATATGCAAAGGAGATACTATTATCTATAATAAAAAAAAATAATAGGTGGTTTCTGATCATCACGTCCTTCAAGATACTAAAACCCAGCAGATCTTATCCTTTCAAATCTATTTTTTATTCATAGATAGGGAGAGGAAAACACGTTTTCTGCTCTTCCAACTCCCAATCATGTTTTCAGTTCTGAGTGAATTAGTCATTGACCTGAACCAACTGAATACATTGAAATGAAAAAAAAAACCAACTCAGCTTTCTGCTGTTGCTGAAATCGCTGTCATCACGTTTATCACTGCAGCAAAGTCTGACGCCTGGTGCTGAGCTGGATCCTGCCACCTCACTCATCTGAACCACTTCAAAATGATCTCAGAAATATCTTCTGCCTAAGCCTGTTTTGCATATAATCTGAATTATTTATCTAAGTTATCAGTTTCCTTGGTTTTATTCTCATGGCACCCTCTGCACTGACCCAAACCGATGGGTGAAATACCAACCTCAGCCCCTAGAAGTGTCCAAGGCCAGGTTGGATGGGGCTTGGAGCAACCTGGCCTAACGGAAGGTGTCCTTGCCCATGGCAGGGGGTGCGACTGGATGGTCCTTAAGGTCCCTTCCAACCCAAACCAGTCTGTGATCCTATGACAGAAGAATAACGTAGGACGAGATATTGTTTTATTAAGAAAAAGAGAAAACTGGAAGCAGTGATAGTAAGCAATGTAAATTTGGCCTGGAGGAGATCCAGTTGTGACTGCTGAAATGGTTATTTTAGCATCCAAACCTGCTCTTTCTGCTGTCTCTTGTATTTGAACTTACTGTTGGAGTGCAAAGTTCACACAAACCAGAATTATTTATGCCAGCTTCCACTAAGAACAGAAAATTTCACCACAGAAGGAAAAAAAAAAATCTTTATTTTCCTATCTTTGACTCAAAATGTGTCATCCCTATAACATGGAACTGTTGCATTGCCAACTCTAGTGGCACTGTGGGATTTGGTCAAACATTGGACTTGATGATCTCAAAGATCTTTTCCAACTTTAATGATTCTATGATAGCCCCTCATGTTCTTTATCAACTTGAGGCAGAAGAGGCTATTCAAAGGGCACAACCCTCATTGTCACCTGACTTAGGAGAAAAAACTGTCCTCTTAATAATGCTCCTATGGGTTATTTTATAATATTTGTGGGCAGCACCTGGAGAGCATGAGCAGATTATCTGCTTCTGCTAGTTCTTTGCTGGGCTAATTTAAAATATTTTAATTTAAAAAAAAAGTGATTTATTGCAGATTTCTGCATTTACATCACTAATGTAAATATGTAGCTAAATGCTTGACTGTATATATTTATTAAATTTTGAGTTATTCCAGTTTATCGGTCATGGTATTTTACAACCATCAATAGCAGAACATTTTGAACATCTTTATGTGTAATACCCTAAAGAGGGTTTTTTCAGGACTTAATTTTTTTCTTATAAATGCTGCTCTCTCTCTCTGTATTTTTCCCTTGCTCAGTCACTGTTCAGGGTTGAGCTGCTGAAGGGTCTTAGCAAATCCCTGGCTGAGGGTGTGGAGCTTTGGAGCAGGGACTGACATGGGCAAGGAGTGCTTAGCTTGGACCTCTGCAAAACATAATTCCAGAAGATTTGGGCCAGGAAATACCAGTTTAGAGCTGAAAACTGAAAGGTCTCTGGGTAGTTTTCCCATAAAAACCATTAATTTCTTTTCATATTTTGATAAATACTAACGTCTTTGGGCAACTGTCTTTGGGGTCCTGCTGCTCCTGTGCCCACTCGTTTCTGGCTTTAACTTGCTGACTGACACAGCTCTGGTGGTTTGTACAGAGACTGTAGTTGATGGTCCTCACTCAAGGATCTGGCTTCACTCCTTGGTCCATCAGAGCCTCTGGCTGGTCCTTACCCGCTGCCTGGCCTTTGCTAATTTGTCCAGGCTGTGTCTTAAGGGATAAAGTAAGTGAGGGAGTAGTTGAGGAGAAATCTTGGAAGCTCTTGTAGAGATATTTGGGATAGTACAGTGTTTGTCGGATTGGTGACCTACGCTGAGACGTGGATAAATCAAAAAGTGAAGAAGCACCATGGACTGAATTCATCTGCCCAAATAGCTTTGTGGGATGGTTATTAGAGGTTGTATTATTATTATTATTTCTATTCATTACAGTTTCAAAGTACTTTTGTGTCTGTAGTCACAAACCCCTGGACCAAGGGCTGCACTAAGGAGGAAGGTGATTACTGGTCACTGGCACAGGTTGCCCAGAGAAGCTGTGGCTGCCCCATCCCTGGAAGTGTCCAAGACCAGACTGGACAGGGCTTGGAGCAACCTGGGCTAGTGGAAGGTGTCCCTGTCCATGGCAGAGGGTGGAACTGGATGGTCTTTGAGGTCCCTCCCAACACAAACCATTCCAAAGCCATCACAGAGCCCACCCTGAGCACTTGCCCCACAACAGAACTCCACAGCACGAGGACAGAGATCATTAAACACAACTTTATTGGGTTTCAATGTACAATTTTTTTTCACATCTTCCTCCTTTCTTCTCTCACTCTTCTCCTTGGTGTCTCCATCCTACTTCACAGATACAGGGCAACTGTTGCTTGGCTGTATTACCCAGACCAGTTCCAGCCTCAGTTTTCTTTTTTGATTTTTCTATTTTAGATTTTACACAGTAAGAAATCTGTAACTTTTGTTAGGTTAGAGCAAAGCATCTTTCAGATAATTTCCTTGCACCCTCACCACCCCTTCTTTGTCTGTGCTGGGGGTAGTTGCTGTCTTTTGTTACAAAGTCGTTTCTGAAACAGCTTAATTTATTTCAAGGTAAATACAAAAAAAAAAAAAAAAGAGTCACATAACAACCAAAATCCTGTAAAAACTTTGTGGGCACCAAAAATGCATTGTTTTTTGATTAATTACCTGCAGCCTTTAGTTCACACTGCCCTGTCAGTAATAGCACTAAGTCAAGAAAAAGAAACCAAACCAATTAAGTGCAACTGTTGCTTTATTTGAATGTTTAAGAAATAAAATATAATAATATTACCTCTGTCACTATCACATTTCAACTGACCAAAGTACACTGGTGATGTCGCCAACTGAAGTGGGGTCCCAGACTAGGAGGTCTCAAATCCTCCATCAGTTAATTTTGACCTGAACAGAGAAATTTTATCTAACAGTGAAGTTTAGCATTATATATGAGAAAAGAAGGAGGCTGGGTTCCATTATTTAATTTCTACAATTTAAAGTTCTGAGACAGTTAATTTAATATTTCTGCATTTATAAGAATCTGAATAAAGATAATCACTTTTTGAATTATACCACCAACTTTTAAAAACTTTTTATTACTTGTGGGACTTCAGGAACATTCCTCCTTTGTATGCTTTTGTAGAGGTTGTTTGCATGCCCTGACTCCAGACTGGGTGCTTTCTCTTCCTTTCCCTGTAAAACTTAGGTCACTACATTGCACAACGACAAGTGGCCAAAAAAAAAAAAAAAAAAAAAAAAAAAAATCAATTTGTAATCTGATTTGAGGGTTTTGATTTCCTCTGATGAGTTTAAATTTCATTAAAAGCAACCTTATTCTCACATAAAAGAACTCCTTGAAGGGTAAAACAGGGAATTGTCTCAAAGAGTATAAAGAATCTCCGCTCCTTTGTGCTATTTATTCACGGCATTAATTGTGGGGTCCGGCGGGCGGTGTCGGTTGGCAGATGCACCATTATCGGCCCCGGGATCTGCGTGAGGAGGGGAGGGGAAGCACAAGGGCTCACATTCAAAAATCACTGTGTGCCATATCGACACTTTAGTTATCAACAGCCCTTATTATCTGCTTAGCAGCGGATCGCAGCTTGCCCGTGACATAATAAGCTACAAATCACTGGTGGGGCCTTTCTGCATTCTCCTAATTGTGTGTGTTCTCTGGAAAAAAATTATCGTCGGGCCTCTTGTCTTGATGAGAAATTGACATTTTCTGCGGGAGCCTGGCGAGGACTATGTGGGGAGATAAGACTTATAGTTGTTTTAAAGGAGTGCAGCCATTCTTTCAGAGGCCTCTTTATTGCTCTAGTTGACCCACTTGATGAGTATGGATTTCATGAGGTCTTTTTCAGCATTTGAACTATAAAAGGTTCAGAATGACACCACCCCTTATAGACAAAAGATAACCTTGCCCTTTGAATATATTGATTCTTTATTAACTAGGCTGTTTAATGCAATGAAATGAGGCATTAGATTGAAGCCTATTTCAAGTGCTTTGAATAATCTTTAAAAGCTTGAAAGACTTTTAAAAGCTGCTCTGCAGTAATTGGCGTATACTTTTAGAGACTGTTATTCCTTCATTTTTGATTGAGGAATTTTTATCATCTTCTTATGTCTAAACTCACTGTAGGCTGACACAACATATTTCCTCACCAGGGCTATTACCCAGCTACAGATGTAGGTGGTGGATCGCTCTAGGACTTGTCACTCCTAGTACAGCTTGTGTGGGTTTTCTCCTTTTGTATTTCCTTTGCATTGAAAGTTAGAGGAACCATTTAGATGCTCATTATTCAAACCTTTGAAATAAACCTAAAAGGAAAAGCGCCAGTAGGCATCATGCAGACTTTCATCCCTAAAAACCATCTTATTTTTTTAGTGGCATGCATCTGATTATGCCACCGTTTAAACACGATACACGGATACACATTCAAAGTGGAACAGTTTTCAATGCATAATAATAATAATAATAATAATCATCACCATCATCATCATCCAAAGTGCTCTATAGCTTTAACACCTGTTTTCGTCACACCTGTTTTCACCGAACATGATAACAATGGAAATAGTGGAGAAGAAAGGAAACATGGTTAAATATCCCTGTTTTTCTCCTTCGTAGTTTGTGACTACAGTGAGCTACACCTTCTCATCACACTCCATCACTCTGCCACTAAGACACGGGGTGGTGAAGGAGGGGCTCTGGCACACGGTGTGTCATTTGGCACTACATCCACATGCACCAGTCCATATATTTACTTTGGAGCTCAGAGTTTCTCAGTGCCCTCTCGAAGTTGTCAGCAGCCCTCTGATTAATGACCGGATCAAAATCCATAACAAAATCCCTGCTTTACCACCATAGGCACTTAACATTGCTCTGCCAGACCCATATTCCTGAAAAAAAAAAAAAAACTTTTTTTGCTGCTACTGCTCACACACAACGATACAGGAGCACACTTGGCATCTGGGGTGGGAAACTCAGACCTGGAATCAAGCAAAGCGTTGTAACTCTCTCTGACTCAGAGGCTGCATCGTGCCCTCCTCAGTATATATATATATATATAGATATATATAGATATATATATATGTTTTAACTCCGTTATATGTACACTGCACATACTATGGTCCAGAGGGTGAAATATTTGTCCTCAGCATTATAATTAGCCAAAGCATTTGCTTCCTTATCAGCAGTTAAAAGACGAGCACGTCGACCTTCGGTGTCCAAATGCCGCGTGGAAAATTTGGGTTGTGCTTTGTTTAAAATAACTTTTCCTGTTTACAGACTTTTACAATATGATATTAAAATAGTAAAAAAAAAAAAAAAAAACCAACAATCTACTGTTACCTTCACTTTACGAAAAGGGTGTCTAAAGTGCACAGCTTTGGTTAAATAAGAAAAAGAGATATTCTGCTGTTACCTTCACTTCACAAAAAGTGAGAGGTTTTGGTTAAGTGCTGCACCAAGATTGAGCAAAAAGGCATTTTTCTGTGGAGCAGAGGTCTCCTTCCTCATCCTCCTCCCAAGGAACTGAAAAGACCATGTCAAGGGTTGGGCTTTTTCATAACCAAGAAATAAAAATTCTGATATTTAGAAATGAAACCCCCAGTGTTGCATTTTTTCATTTCATGTTTTAGTCACTTTTTTTAATAATCAAACCAGATAAAATTACTAAAAATGAAATTCACAGACAAGAAATACTTTAATTAAATATTGTGTAAAATGAACATTTTTTTATACAGTTAAATATATGAAAAAATGTACAGATAAAACAATCTTATTGTAGGGTCTTTAACAGTAAAATCTACCATTTAGTGAAGCTTTTCGTCTGGAGACAATGAAGCAATGAGTGCATTGACTAATTAATCTAAAACACAAACAGATTGCATTTATGAAGGAACTTGCAGACTTTCTTAACATGTACACGTGACCTCTTTTGTTTTCTTTTTTTTTAGAGCAAAACCTTACTTAGACAAAATATAACGGAGGCAATTCAGTTCCAAAGTGACTTCTCAGGCTTTCCCACTTAGCCAGGCCTTGGCCATGCTCACAGAGCTGTATCGTTCTTCTAAACCCTTTAATAAAAGCTTTACTAAAATGTGCATTTTTTTTGCCCAGAAAGAAAAAAAAATTAAAAACAATAATAAAAATAATTTTAAAAAGTGATCCCTCCTTTTTGGTTAAAACGTGAATTCTGCTGCAGTTTGCAATGTGTTTTGCAGTGCTGTGCTGGCAAACCAGTTAGTGCAAAGGAAAAATAAAAACAACTCCACGTTTTTCTTGCTGGGTTTGGCACTAAGAGCCACGGAATATAACGGAGGTCATTCCAGTTTAAAAAATACAGTCAGCTATGGGTCATTTACAAAAGGTTCCCTAAAAAAAAACACCCCAAGAAACCTAAATAAACAACTCCCAGACATTAAAAATTCGGTGTGATCCTGATTTCCCGTGTTGGAGCAGTGCAGGGTTTGGGAGAATGCAGAGTGCAGCAGAAAATCGACACAGAAAGGAGTGGGAGAATTGTACACCGGGATTGTGCTTTTTTTTAACTCTTATTTTTTACACCAGAAATCATCCAAATGAAGTCGTGATTAACAATTGTGGTGTAAGCCTGTGATAAAACAGCACAAAAGTTCTTCAAAGAAGTTCACTTTTAAGGCATCAGAGAAGTTCATGTGGCAAACATTTTAATTAAAACATCAGAAGTGAATTTATTTTTAAACTTTAGGCCTCTGAATTTTTCCAGTAAACACAGTTCAGCTATGTGGCAAAGTCATGGGTGGCAGCTAAAAATGACTTTTTACAATCTTTAAAAAAAAATAAAAAATAAAAAATAAAATAAAAACAAACAAACAAACAGAAATAGGAAATAAAAAATGCAACCACAAAATAGATTCATCTTTTCTGTGGCTGTATCACATGCACATATTCTACTAGTATTCATTACAGCCATGTGGCACAATTTTGATTTGACTATACAACGAACGACTTTTTTTTCAAAATTATTTGTTCTGATAACTTAAAAATAATATAAAAATAAACAATGAATTTGACTTTTCCTCAAAAAAATAATAAAGAAATAAAGGATGGAAAGGTTAAACAATAGCAACTTTATGAAGTACAAATGAAATGCACGGACACTCATTTATTTAAAAGTAAAACATGAAGGCAATGGTTCTTGGCTTAATGCTTTTTTCAGCATCACGATACCAGGCCAGGACAAAAACCAATACATACAGGAACATAAAAAAAAAAAAAAATTATGAAAAGCAATATACAAAATTTCAAAGATAAATACAATATTTATAGTTGATATGTTACAAAATAAATTCCCTTAGTGACTGCAAGTGTTTATGTGAAAGAAAGTGTTGCAATGGGTAAGACTATTTTATTCCTTATAGCCTCCATAAGGAATAAAATCTGCTTTTTGTTTTCTAAATATTTAAGTGGATCTGAAAAAAATTCAAGACAAGTGTATAAATATTTAGCTACAACTTTGGCAAAATCACAAAAGTCTACAATTTTATAACCACATACAAAACACATTAGGGAAGAAGGATCTAGAAGTCAAAAGGACAATTTTCTGGTACAAGAAACATAGACTTCACAGTAGCCTAAAATGCAATAGTATACAGTGCTAGCAAAAGTTGAAAAAATGTTGCAGATCACACTTGCTTAACAGGAAGCTCTAGCAGTGGAAGTATATTTTTTTCATTTTTTAAACCAACAGACAGTAGCAATTTCTTTTTTTTTTTTCTCTGTCAGTGTGCTTGTTGAAGGCAAGAGAATTCAATATCAAAGTTACAATTTCTAACTACAATAAGTTACAAAGTTCCATTTCATTAAGATGAAGTTAAGCAACGATAAACCCCCCCGTGCCCGCCCCCGCGCCCCGGTTTTTTGTGTGGTTTTTTTTTCTAATCATATATTCATCCTTATTTTTTTTTATTCTTTTTTTTCCAGTTTGATGGCTCATAACCTCCTTGGCCCCCTTTTTTTCCACCACAAAAAAATATTTCACATTATAGAGATACACAACCATTGTGAATCTAGTTATGAGTACAGAAAAATGTTCGGAGGCATTTTTCATCAGTGTTTCATGATAATCAAAATGGTGCATCCACAAAGTTTCTCCCAACACATAGCAAGTACTAGACATAGCCAAGACGTAATCAGAAACTTTATACAAAATAGGCGTCGCTTTTTCCTTATTCTCCAGGACTGAGAAATGTGAAAATATGAGAAAAATTCAGTCAATAAAATGGAATTGTTCATGAAGAAGTAGGTTGTTTGCATGTAGATTCTTAATAGTTTAAATAAAATCTTTAAACAAAGTCTTTTTTTTTCTTTTTTTTTTTTTTTTTTGTGTTTTTTTTTTTTTCCTGTAGCATTTCGATTTGTTGCTGATTCTGCGTGAAGATACTGCTTCCATCAGCATGTCTTAATATACTAAACTTGTCCCCTAAGCCCATCCTCTGCAGCTTGGTGCTACGGTAGGTAAACAAAAGTGACTTTACATTGGCGGGACTACAAGCCCGGACATGGCTAAAAGAGAAAAGAGAAGAAAAAGGAGCCGTTATTGTCACAACTGGGGGAAGGCACAGCTGGTTCAAAGCCATCGCGATGCTCAAACGGAGGATGCAGAGCCAGGTTCCTCCACATCACCCTTGGACCAAGGGACCGTGGACACGCACCTCTCCATAGCAAAACAAAGGGCTTCTCCTTGGGAAAGGAGGCTCTGAGCAGGATTTTGAGGGAAGGGCACCCTGATTCCTGTGCTCAGCTCTCCAGGTTCCCGACAACACTCCTGACCATAACACCGTTCCTTGGGGACATCCCCTCTAACCATCGCTTCATGCCCAGACCTGCACCTGGACAGAAAACCTCCTTTTCCACGATTCTACTTTATGATAAAAGCAGGACTGAGCAGCCAAGAACTCTCCAAGACCAAAGCCAAGGACCCTACACCTCCTCCCAACTCTGGAGCTCACATGCCATAAAAACACAGTGACAGGACCCGAGGGAACGGCCTGAAGTTGTGTCAGGGCAGGTTTAGGTTGGATATCAGGAGAAAGTTCTTCCCCCAGAGGGTGGTTGGGCACTGAACAGGCTCCCCAGGGCAGTGGTCACAGCACCAAGGCTGACAGAGCTCAAGGAGCGTTTGGATGATACCCTCAGGCACAGGGTCTGACTCTTGGGGATGGTCCTGTGCAGGGCCAGGAGTTGGACTGGATGATCCTTGTGAATTCTTTCCAACTCAGCATATTCTGTGATTCTGTGATTCTATCAGTAGCCCAGACCAGCCATATCCAGAGTTTTTTACCAGATAAAGACTGATATGCCAACAACCACTGTTTTTTTTCCTAGTTAACTCTTTGGTAGAAACATAATTTAGACAGTCTTTAATTTTAGTGTTGTTTAATTTTTGCCGTAGTGATATTTCTCATTAATTTATGTACAACAGATATTAATAAATTTGTTCGTGTAGTGATGTGAACTTCAATTTCTCAGTTCATTAATTTCAACAATATTAATTTATTTCTGATTCGCTGTTACAGCTTTACGGTTTGGAAGAGCTGAGTCCATACACATTTCATGGGTGACACGACTTCCTGCAGCAGCATGGTCTGCACCATCAGCACTGCTCCAACAGATGCACCCAGAGCCCTGAGCAGTCCTGGTCCTTCTGGCAACATTTTTGGGAAGGATTTGGATGGGACGTTCTCTAAAGCACAGCTCAAGTGATGCCCTTGAAACAGATTGAAGTTTTCCAACTCTACCACTTTTTTCCCCAATTACATGTAACAAATATGTTGAAATTGAAGTTATAATTTTGCATTTTTTATAATACTGAATGTTTTAAAGCTAAACAGCAACTGAACTTACAAAATTTAACTGGAGAATAGTGCATATATTGGTAGAAACCCTTCTGATCCTAAACATTTAGTTTCTTCATCATGTTTTCACAGAATCCAAGAATCACTGAGGTTGGAAAAGCCCTCCCAGCCCATCAAGTCCACCCTGTGCCTGATGCCCACCTTGTCACCCAGCCCAGAGCACTGAGTGCCACATCCAGTCCTTCCTTGGACACCTCCAGGGATGAGGACTCCACCACCTCCCTGGGCAGCCCCTTACAATGCCTGAACACCTTTTAAAGAACCCTTAAAACAACCCTTCACTAAATCTCTGTTCCACACTGCATCAGCCCGGGCCAGCAGATGATCTTGCCCTGTGTTTGGACCTGCCAAACCCCTGCTCTCAGGTTGGCTTCTCCAATGGGATTCAGTCAGCAGGAAACCTGTCTCCACATCAGTCTGGTTACCTGGTGTGCACTTGAACTGGAGGATGCTGGAGATCATCTTGAGATGTTATCATAGACTCACAGAATCATTAAGGCTGGAAAAGACCTTCAAGATCATACAGTCCACCCATCAACCAGCACCACCACCATGTTCACCACTCAACCATGTCCTCCAAGTCCATGCTGCAATAGCACCATCAGCTTCTCCATCCCTGGAAATGTCCAAGGCCAGGTTGGACGGGGCCTGGAGCAACCTGGAATAGTGGAAGGTGTCCCTGCCCATGGCAGGGGGTGGGACTGGATGGTCTTTAAGGTCTCTTCTAACCCAAACCACTCTGGGATTCTATGATTCTACTGTGTGAAAAATTAGATTATCTGCTGCATGCTTTTTTTTTGGGGGGGGGGGGCGTGGGGAGGAAGTCTAAATTTTTTAATTTAACTATTTTTGTTGAATTCTCCCTGTGGCACAATGGGAGGGGGGTGCAAGGTTGGTGCTCCAGACATTTATTTCACTGTTCTTTTAGTGGCAGCATTTGACAATTGTGAATTTCTGCGCTGCGCTTCCTGCTGTGCAAATTGATACCAAATGCCTTCTTAAAGAAAAATGAGCTGGCTAGTTTTTTAATAATAATTTTAATACTTTCATCCAGGGAAAGACCAGAAAATTAAGCAGGATGCAATTTTAAAAGAATATAGAGACCCCTGTGCTCTGCATTACAGTCCTATAACCAGAGAGCAATATCTTTCACAATCTATAGAAAGTAAATTACAATTGAAAACCAAATTTTGAACATATATTGTACTTCCAACTTTGCAGGGAGCCAGCAATTTCTCACTAAAAAAAAAATATTTTATACCTTAAATGTCCATTGTTTTAAACAGGAAAAGGCTCTCTGCCCAAAGGAACACATACAGTAGATCCTGCTCTTAAAAAAGTATGTGAGTACTTGACTTTGTGATCATAGATTATGCAGTGGAGGCTGTATGGAGTCAACAAGATTGTGGCTTTTTGGATATGGCTCAAAGGCCCTTTTTTGTAGACTTAGTCACAGGAGTGAGTCATGGCCATGGGACAACAGAGAGAGAGGTTTCTCCTCTGTGATTTGCAGCTTCCGAGTGTTGACCCTCATCAGGTACCGGCTGGCTGGGGATGGATGTGCAGCTGACATGGGTGCAGCAAGGGGGAAGACAACACATCAGCCCTGGCTGTCATGGCCTGCACCCTGACCCCTCTGAGATCTCCCCAGATTGTCTTCTTTTTTATTTTTTTTTATTCTTAACCTCTGTCTTTGTAAAATCACAGACTGGTTTGGGTTGGAAGGGACCTTAAAGACCATCTCATTCCAACTCCCTGCCATGAGCAGGGACACCTTCCACTAGCAGGTGTCTTGGATCTCTTTAGAAAAAAATCTGTTGGCTAAAGGCCGTGTTCCCTCTTGGGCAGTAGGTCCTACAGTGCAGTGGGTTTTGGGGTCGTGCTTCCTGGCAGCAAGATCTTGCTTCTAGTGCGGAGGGCTCAGGTGGTCCTGATGCTTAGGGTGATGTTAGCATAAGCCAGGAGGTAGAGCAGCTCAACCTCTGCTTTATACTTTGTTAGGAGACAAAAATATCTCCCTCAGATCCAGGTGGAGCTTCATAGCTCTGCTCCTGTGTTCTCACCATCTTAGGTGTACCAAGAACAGCATTTTTCCCACACATAGACACATCCTGGGAGGGTTTACCCAGCAAAGATCAGTGCAATTTACCCCCAAATCCCTCTGAAAGGATCACCTGTGTGTGCATTCTTATCCATTCTTATCCATGTCCTGCCTTATCCATAAACTGAAGGATTTACCTCCAATACAACAACAGTGACCACGAGCTCTTACTTCCCTTTTGGGTTGACTAAATGTGTGTGACCATTTCTAACAGTGCAGACTCTTCAGCTGCCACTCAGCTCCTTTACATCCTGCTCTGTAATGAGACTGTACTTCAAGATCACAAAAAAAACTTCTGCTGCATTGGACTGCAGTTCTTAAATTCCAAATTTTAACTTAATATAGAAAATGTGCTGATCAGATAACTCTCAAGCTGTTTGCACAGTGTCCAGAAAGAAACTTTAAAAAGAGCTCAATGTCCATAAATGACTAGGAAAATAGGAAGAAAAAATAGAAATTCCCAAAACAACTGTATGGGTCAAATGCAGTATAAATAAGTGCCAACACGGGAGTATTGGTGGCTTTTCTTTATATCTCATGAAGGAAGGAGATGACAAATTCATCCCTGTCTTGCCACTCAGTTCTGGCAGCAGTTCAGTTCAAGGCAGTGGTTGAAATCTGTGAGGACAACTGGGGGAAGTGTTGTCAACCTGAAACTTTTTGTGAGTTCAGTCTGAATTAACTCAATAGTTTTGGTTGGGAGAAGTAATGTTGCCTCTGTTTTGAAAGAACCTGAGTGAGGTGAGGTGGTGGTGAGGCCCTGGCACAGGCTGCCCAGAGAAGTTTTGGCTGCCCCATCCATGGAAGTGTCCAAGGACAAGTTGGACGGGGCTTGGAGCAACCTGAGATAGTGGAAAGCATCTCTGCCCTAAATTGGAACTAGATGGTCTTTAAGGTCCCTTCCAGCCCTACCCATCCCAGGATTCTATGATGCTCTGTAAGTTCCTGAATTCCTCACAATTCACTGAGCATCACTTTGTGGTGCTACTTTGCATAAGCAATTCAACTTTTTGTTACAACCCTGTTCTAGTTACCCCAACTCACTGCTCTAATTACCAGACCAGAAGGACATTCTCCCTATTTCTCTGTGTCATTCTGCTCAACACAAAATGATTCCATTCAGACAGTCGAGGAAAAAATGGCAAATGTTTGTTTTCTTGCTTGTTTTCAACACTTCTATTTATTTTCAGTTTGGCTGCTGAACCAAAATCCAAAAGGATGACACCAGGTCTGCTGTTTGGATTGCAGCATCCTAAAATCAGGGATTAGTGGCATTGTTAAGTCTTCACTGGGCTGTCTGGCCATGGAAAAAGCTTAGTCCAGAGAAAGGCTGGACCCAGCCTAAGAGTTAAATTGATGACCTAGTTAACAAAATCAGTATTGACTGTTTCAAAGCCATTTTCTGAGCTTTATGTATGAAGCATTTTGCACTTGAGGCTGGAGATGTACAATTTTTAAAGGCTTGGGGAGGTGCCCAAGGGACATTAGGTGCTTGGTGCAGGCATTCAGCCCACCCTGTTCTCCTTAAAACCACACTTTGCAGTAATCTAGTGCTTTTAAGCACCTAAACCCTTGCCTATCTGATGAGAAGCCCTGTATTTACATACTGAAATTACAGAAATTCAGATCATTTTAGTTTAGATGTTTAAATAGTTGTATTTTCAGAGTAAATCACAATCAACATGTTAATATGAATACATATATAAATATCTGCTACAGAGCAGTTGCCTCAGATTTGTCATGTTACCACATTTATAATATTTTATTTTAATTGTTTATTTTATTAATTTTATTATCTTTTATTTCTATGATTTTAATTTATTGTTTTATTTTTAAGATTTTATTTTTCATTATATTATTTCAGTATTTACTTTTCATAGTAGTGTCTTTTTATAAAAAGAGGAAAGTAGGACCCTGGATTATTTTATTAATGGATTATTCTTTCTAAGAATATCAGTATAGTTTTCTCCTTACAGTAGTAACATAGTGAAGCTTCCAGTAAAGAAATATGAAAGAATCTGTTAATCTAATTATTCTTTTCTTTAACATTCATCCCACAATAAGTTTGCGTAGCTGAATCCTCAGCTCTTCCTTGACCTGAGTGCATAACAAGCTCTCATATGCTTTTTTGGGCCAAGAAGTGAATAACAAGCTACAGAAACATTAGTTTTGAGACCTTGGTGGTGGACAGACAGTTCTGTGGGATTGGGATTATGTCTCTCCGAAGTGCCTTCAGATCCCACAAAATGCAGGTGTTCAGAATTTGTTAGGCAAATTAAAATATCTGTCATCTGTTTGCCTGTGAGCGCTCATTGTATCATGGGTGTCATGGTAATACAAAGAATAAATAACACTGTACTGCTAATTCTTAACTGAGGAAGTCAAGAGGAGTGATGACCTCCGGGGTATGAGTGTCCTCAAGCCTTCCTGATTTCAATGGGATCTGAAGTGCTCCAATTTACTGCACAATGAGACTCAACCACAGGCAAACATTCAAATTATTCTAATCCATCTATAGTCTTATCTTCTAAATGTTACAATATGACTTAAAAGTGGTACAATAGGACCTAAGTCTTCCTTTTTGGAAAGACTTTGTTCATATTTTTGTTCTTCTACCAAACATACACTGTATTGTAATTCCTCCTGCCCCACTCCCAGCAGATAACCATGAGAGTTCTGCAAGTGGTTTATAAGTTGTTCCTTGCACTACCCACACAAAATCACATGGATTAAAAAGGAAAAAAAAATACCAAAAAAGCAAATTATTAAAATTGCCTGCCTTAAATTAAATATTCAGTTCACTTAGGGATGTAACCACTCTAACACCACAGTATGAGAGCGAGCTGGGACCACCAGAGCATGCAAACCCCCTGCATACAGGGCTACCTAGTCCAGGGGAAGGTTAGTTCACTGGCTGAGAGCTTAACCTGATTTATATTAACTTGACATATTTGAAATCACTATTGCACCCTATGTAAAACAAGGAAATCACACCATGTCCTGCCGGAACGCTGCTGGATTTAAACATCCACAGAAATGTGTTCAAAAAACATATAAACACACGGAGTACATGAACCCTCCAAGAGGCATTCAGGGATACAGTATTCCTTTAAAATTTAAGTCACGAACTCCTAAGGGAAAATACCAGAAAAACAGCTAGTGCTTTCTCTAATGCAAGTATTAAAAATGAACTAAAGATCTCAGCAGACCATTCGTGCTACCCTATTTCTCCCCCTGCTTTTGCATCGCTACGAGAGCACCAGGAACCCAAAAAAAAATTAGCCAGGTACCTTTCTCCCAAAGAAACCATCAGGGCTTGAGTGTATGCATCAAAAAAAAAAAAAAAAAAAAAAAAAAAAAGGCAATACACAGAAAATTGAGAGAGATCCAGCTCACCTTGAAGTCCATTTCCATTTGCACTGGTGCAAGATGGTGGAGGAGAGGCTTGGGGCCTGACAACAGGAGCGAAGGCGCTCTTTTGTTTCACTGCAGAGATGACATTGGCAGGTGAGAATGAGAAAATGCCGTGTGTACTGCTACAGTTTGAAGGGAGGGTGACCGAAGAGGCTGCCATGGTAGGGCTTGACGGCACTACTGCAATAAAGCAAAAATAATCAGGACTCAGATTGAGGTTTTCACGGCAAACACGGAAAAAGAGAGTGATAGGGCCTTGCCTCTTAAAATATATATAGAAATATATATATATATATAAAAAAAATATATATAAAAAAATAAAAATGAAATGCCTTGGCTTGGCCACTCTCTGGATAACAGGCAAACTCTTTTGTGTTGGACTTTTGTTACGAATTGCGCAGTCCAATTTTTATTTTGTTTCTTTTTTTTTTTTTTTGGTTTGGTTTGGTTTATTTTTTTCTCTATCTGAGATTGTATTCTGGCACAAAACAGATCAATTTATTATTTTCATTTTTACGTCCAGCCTCCAGAGTCACCCCTCCTTTTATCCAGTAGCTGACAATAGAGGAAAATCAAAACAATGCAAGGAGTTGATTTGGTAGTAAATATGAATCTATATGATGATGTGTTACCAAAAATAGACACTTACTGCCGTAAGGAGAGTTAGCTGAGGAGCCATTAAGAAATCCAGGGGAACCTGGTACACCTAGATTGGGCATGCCGGCATTGCCATATCCATTCATGCTATTGCTGACTGTGTTGTAATTGGACTGCTGAGGAGTACTGCTGGGAACATATCCTCGCGGGGAAACACTGCTTGTGTTGCGACTGTAACCTACTGTGTTAGAAACCCCCCCACCCCAAAAAAATAATGTTATTTTATAAGATAGACTTAGGGCTGGGGGGTTTCCTCATGCAGCATATATTACACAGTTTTAATTGATTGCACAGCTTTGCTCTGAGTTGTCTCTCACTGCCCTATCAACTCTTGCAGCTTGAGATAACCTTATCACGCCAACCCTACTTAAATCATCCGCGAGCACTCTATGTTGTCTCTCCTCTTAGCACAGACAGCCAACAAAAGCTCTCTTCGATCCAGCTGTGTCAGGTGCCTTCACGTTTGTCTTTAGGAGCAATTATCAACAGGCTCAAGTCCCGCTTTGTACCAACACACTGCGTGAACTTTCAGCCTCTCCAGACCTTCAAATGCCAGAGCTGACAAGAAAAACTTTTTTGTTGCAGTGATTTACTTTAAAAGGCTGTTTTGGGGTCTTCATTTTGTGATTGATATTTTTATGCTAACAACAAGCTTTCATAAGGTGTAGCCATCAGTGAAAACTAATTCAAGAGCAAGTACAGAATTTTATAAGGCTTATTAGCTTGGAAATGCATTAAAAGACAATCTTTTTAGAAGAGGAAACATAGCAGAATCAGGATTTTAAACAACAATTTGTTCCTATCTGAGCAATCAATTTAATAATTATGTTGCAAGCAAAAAAAAAATATGCGTTTGAACATATCTAATAATCCTGTTTCCCTCCTTTCATTAGTATCAAAATTAATTTTAAATGCAATATGCTACATGCATTTTCAATTACAACAGGTAAATTAAATCAACTATTACTTTTATTAGTAACATATATGTCACACATGCCTACAAACAAAGTATTTTAAAATCACAGACATCAAATTAGATTTATCTGTGTAAATATTCCAAAACCAGGTGGAGGTACCTAGACATAATTATTTTATATTAAAAAAAAAACCATACACGTTGTATATTTACTGCGAATAACAAAGAGCTCTCTACACTTTGCCAATTGTATTTTTTTCCCCCGCTAGAGATGCTTTATGATAACAGTAAATGAAAGAACAGGAAGAATTAAATATTTCAAGAAAGTTAAAGACGGCGTTTCAGACACACGAGAAGGGAGAGAGAAAGAGATAGGACACGGCGGTGACATCAGCTCGGATTGATGGCACTGGTCAAAAGCAGTTACCAAGGTGGAGGATTAACTCTTGAAATCCCACCTACCTTGGTCGTTGGCTTGTGATGTTTCGGAGACGTTGACGGCGAGCTGGCTGCTGAAGGAGTTCACCCCCATCATGCCGGTGTGAGCGGGAGTGTTGGCTAGAGTGGGGATCTGGTTGTGGTTGCGGGGCACGCTGTACAACGCCTCGGCAATGTCAGCTGCTCGTTTCAGGATTATCTCCTGGCAAGACAGAAAAGAGGCTCTGACAACTCAGACGCTGATTTGCGCAAATAGCCCAAGTTGCAATAATGCTAAAGTTTATCAAAGAGATTCAGGTGGAATTATAGTGAGGGCGGAGAGTTTGCTGCGTGTTTCAACAACACCTCCTGTTTTTCTCCCTACATGCAATTCCACCTCAGCACAGTAAGTATAAAGAAATAAAGAAATTAACAGAAAATCAGAGTTTAGCACTGGAAGTCAAGTCAAAATCCCAACACACATTTTATTCACTCAGGGCGGGAGATGTATTTTCAGCAGTTTGCAAAATACAGTAGGTCTGATCCGCTCAGTTTAGCAGATTTCTTTAGGACTTCCTATTAGTCACTGTATATTTTGGCCCGAGTTCAAGGTTATTCTCTTGCCTTAATGCTTGCTTATGCTTTTGGCACCTTACACTTAATTGTCATTTCTGATGGGCAAACGAGCGGCGAGAGGAGAAGGGGAAGATGAAGCGTTTCCCTCGGAGCATTGCATCACATCAGACTGCCCTCAAGGTGGCTGGCAAAGCCCGGCTGTGTACAAAGGGAACGTGCTGATGCTCTGCCAGCTCTGCAAAGAGCAGGTATTGATCTACACATGTCAGCATGGGAACAAAGACCGCGTTGGTGACCTACCTGGTTGTTATGGGGCATCCCATATAGGGCTTCAACAAGGTCTGCTGCTCTCTTAAGTAATA
>NW_024103996.1:1325000-1327500 GCF_003945595.2 Pipra filicauda | reverse complement strand
AGTCAGTGATACTGGACTAGAAAAAATTATTTAACAGATGAAGTATGAAGTAGGGAATGGAAACCATTTGAAGGAAACCCACTTGGTGTATTGGTTCAAGTTACTGTATCAGACCACATCACACACTTCAATGTGAGAACATGTTAAATATCTGAAAATTTACCATAATTTCAATTTATAGAATGAGCAGATCATGAGAAATTAAGGATCAAACCAGCAAGAAACAGTCCCAAGGAGAAGGACTTGGGGGTGTTGGTTGATGAGAAACTGAGCATGACCTAGCAATACATGCAGAAGGAATTTTTAACAATGAGTGTGGAGAGGCCCTGGCACAGGTTGCCCAGAGAAGCTGTGGCAGCCCCATCCCTGCAAGTGTTCAAAGCCAGGTTGGATGGGGCTTGGAGCAACCTGTGATAGTGGAAGGTGTCCCTGTCCATGGCAGGGGTTTGAACAAGACGATCTTTAAGGTCCTTTCCAACCCAAACCATTCCATGATTTCATGATCTTATCAGGTTTTAGGAGGGAACACTGCAAGGGAAGGAGTGAAGAATAAAAGGAGAAGGAGACCTGTGTGATATCAAATCATAAATGCTCTAATCACGCCAAGAAAATAGCAGAGCCTAATACATAAAGAACTACAATAAAACATGGCATTTTATGAAAACAACATAATGTGACTAATACAACAAAATATTCTACTTCAAAAAATAAGGCATATTACTGATTTAGTAAAGTGCGTTACCATGTGGTTTTACATCAAAGCAGCAAAACGTTACATTTCAACTATTCAATACTCAAAGGTACTTTACTAATTAAGATATATTTTACTGGAATAAACGGAGCTTTTATCTATTTTTTATTTGTGGTATTATTTGGGAGTTTATTTCTCTGCTAGGCCACACAACTGAATAAATACCTCCTTCTTAGAGATGTGTGTGTGTGGATTCATCTCCGTCCTCTTGTTCCCACACACACTTCAGAGTATTATGCTGGAATTCTACTACAGTGCGCACAGAAATTCCTCCTGTGCCACAGAGCTGGATTACACAGTTCTTGTGTAATGCAAGAATTTCAGGTACTCTGAACACAAGAGTAGAGAAATACAAGAATTTCAGGTACTCTACTGAAAACGATGCCTGATCACAGCAAAGGGAAAACCTGATCATTTGTAGTCACTGGCTGAGCTCTTCCAGGTATTTATCCACCTCAGAAACATATGAAATCTGTGATGCCTCAGCAAACATCTGTAAGAGCTGATATTCTGCACAACTTCTCCCCGTTTATATTCACCCAGAATAAGAATATAATACGGTGATATTTTAATATAATATTTAGACAAATAGGATTTATAATCAGATCCTTAATATCAGCTAACACAGCTCCTACAACTGTATTCCTCTGTTGTGCAATAATTTAAACAAAAATGTGTCTTACTCAAAGTCATGAAATCTCTGTACTTCCTGTGGATATTGGGAAAAAATACCTCAAATAAGTAACATAATTCAATGAGTCTATAAAAGCTTTATTAAATGCTTAAGAACAGTGGATGCTGCCACTTTAAAAATAGAAAGAAAGCCTGTGCTATTAGTATTTTAACCATTCAGAATTGTGTAAAGTTATTTGTTTAGGTTTCAATCAAAATTTAAAAATATTTGTATATATTGAAATATACAGATATACAAAGATATAGAAAATAAAAATATTTTTGTATACTTAAGTTATTTATCTTAGAGAAAACGAAATATTGGAGTTTTTTACCCAGGTAACTAACAAGATTAGGAGTTTTCTGAGGAACCATAATGCACATTAACATGTTCTCAGGATTGTGCCGAAAAAAATTCCTTTATTTCCCCCCATAATAATTTTACATGTTGGAAATTGTGGAATTAAAAATTAAAAATATCCTAGACTGCAACATTCAAGAAATTCAGCAAGCAGGGATCGCCAACACAGCTCCCTGCAACCCTCCATCTCTTGCTCTATTGGTACGTCCACAGTCAATGGATGTGCCATGGCAATGACTCTTCCAAAATGGCCAACTACACTTGGGATCATCACCAAATGACCCTCCACCAACACCAGAAGATGAATCCCTACCAAGGAGGTCTTCTATCCATGTCCCTTTGCATGGCTTCAATAGAAATTTGTGTATTCGAAATCAAAAGTCTTCTACGGGAATTTTCATTCAGCTTTTAATAACAACTACAGTGACTTTCATGGAAATATCTGTATTCCATATATTTATGAAATGGGCTTAACTTTTAGAAACTTAATTTTTTGCTAAGAAGCCACGTAATGAACAATGTCTAGGAAATTATTATAAAATATAAAAAATAATGTACATTCAAAATATTTTTTCAAACACTTTTGGACATTTTTCCTTAGAAAATTGCATTCATTACAGTTGTGATAATTATTTAAAGTATTTTTTTAAATGTACATGAGGCCTCAGACTCAGCTAGTGCCTTTTAAACCAACTTTCATGAAAACCACTTGGCCA
>NW_024103996.1:1317500-1322500 GCF_003945595.2 Pipra filicauda | reverse complement strand
TAAAATTGAATGCAAGTCTTTGTGCAAAAGAATCATTCTTATGTTCACGTCCAGCAAATGCATTGCAGGCCTGGGAATGGGTCCATGTATTCAACATTCACGCGTTCCCCGCCTCTACTGGGGACATGTTGGCAGTCGAGTGCCAACGCCTCGTGCAGCAACCAGGTCCAGTCCACTGCAAAGGGTCTCTTGCCTCCTGACAATTTGGGGCATTTCCTCCACTGAGCCAAAGGAGTCGCCGAAACAGGGACGTGCAACAAAAACCTCAGGGTGGAAGCAGCCACCATGAGAAGTTCCAAGTGCCACAAATCATTATTTGAAACTATTTTAATATACTCTAGGTCAGGCTGTGCATGCTTTATTTGCCAGGGAATCATTATGCAAAATATAGACTTAGAGAAAACAGTGGCACAAACACACTGTAAACACAGTCCTGCTGCTCAGCTGAGAGCAAACCAACAGGATCTGCACAGCTTAAAATATGTGTGTAAAGGTGCAATTTTATCTGTAACATAATTTCATTTCGAAGCATACAAATCACAATTTGCCATAATCAAATAAGGCTGCAGTGCTTATATTCTAATTAAAAAATAATCTCTGATATTTAATTTAGAAACCTGGAAGACTTTACCAGCAAAATTATGGCTACAACCTGCGCCGACCGCTCAATTTACCCACAGACAGCAAATTTTTCAGGTAGCACTTTTAAAATTATTATTAAACAAGCAAATGCTGCACCGCTCGATATATATTAAAACAAGTATTGTACCCAGTTATTAATTTGCACTATTCACTTTTAAATGCAGCAAATACCTCATTAATTTAATTTTAGGTGCCCACCAGTTTATATTGCATTTTACAGTCTAGAAGGCAATTTACTATTAACTGGCAATTACATACAGAATGATTGTTAATTCTGCTCCTAAGTGCTAGCTGCTTGAAAATTGTTATCTCTCTCTAATTTTTGACCTTCTTACAACAGGGGTGAGGTACACTGGGAATACAAAGGACTAGTAGAGAAGAGCTGGACATGTCATTTGTGACTCATTCTTTTAATTCACCGTGCTAATCAACTGAACTGCCACAATCTCCCAAGGTAATTGTATCTTTATAATAGTTGAAAGCAGCGGGCAAAAAGGCATGGATAGATGGGGAAAGGCCTTGCCTTTGCCTGCTGGGAGACGCCGCGCTCCTGCCTCTGCGTCAGGCTATTGGGGGCTTTGGAGAAAAATCTGGAACTTTCGCATCTCCCCACCCTGAGTGTTTCACGTCTCAACTTCTGCTCTCACAAAGGCTTTGTACACCACACTACACTCTTGTTTCATTATTCTGCAGCCTTGTTGCCCTATGGTCCACCTCCTGCTGGGAAGGTTAAATGTTAGAGTGCCAAGCCAGGCTGCAAGCATGGTGGGACACTGATGGGAAACAGATGCCCTGGGGACCCGGCCCCTCCCTCCACCAATGCTACAGCATTTTCATTTTCTGAAATACAGCGAGGCTTGGCTTCCCTCTCAATGGCAGCTGTAATTTCCAAAGACTATCTCAGCCACCCTATCACTCCAGGATAAAGCAAAGCAGAAGTTTCTCGGGCAGGCAGGCGCTGGCTTTATCTCTTTATTTTCTTTTTGCTGGGATACTGGCTTGTGTTTCCCCCAAAAGGTGTTTTAAATGTATATTCCCATTAAAGTAATGTAACTTTATTATAGTTTTATTCCAGAGGGGGAAGCTCATGACATTCTCACAATCCTTTTGAACATCTTTACTTAGCGATAAAGACAAAAGACAACTCCAGGAAAAAAGAAACAAATGTCCTTACAGTTCTATACACATGTGCATTTACACATTAGAAAGAAGTTTGAAACAGCAAAATTAGCCAAATTTGCAAAAGCTGCACCCAAGAAATCAGTTAAAGACATTACTCTAAAGCAAGTCAAAATTCCAGGCCTCTACCCTGAGAGCCAGAACGTCATCTGGTTCAAATCTGCAGCACTTCCCTGCACGGGGTGGAACTACACCAGCTCCCAGCAGCTCAAATATCTGGAGCTTGGGCTGAGGCTTTTAATTCATTCATTTTTTTTATTTTGTTGGACACTTAGCTCATCATACTCATCAGGACACTCCGTTGTAGCTTTGCATGAAATACACACACACACACACACAAAACACACATATATATATAAATTATAGTTCATAAGAGCATTTTTAAGCCTGCAACACTGATGGCCCCACCTGCACTCATCACCTTTGCAACAGCCTGTGGAACAACCACGGCTTTTGAGATACATCATGAGCACCAAAAGCATCACAGTCACCATCATCCCATTTGGAAACTCTGATAAAACCCAGTCCTAAAGATCAATAAATGTCAGTATTCTCTCCCTTGTCAGCCAGAAGTGAGGCACCCAGGTTTGGATGCCAGGGTTTTTGCTCAGGTTGTGATTTCTTTGGGAATAGACAGAATATAGGAATCTCAGGTGTTGCCATCACTTAAAAGTTCATTTCAACAATAGATCTTAGGCAGACACAAAACCATATCCACGATGTGTTAACCGTTTTATAAGTCCTAGCTTAAAACTACCCAGGAACACACTTTTCCCATTAGATCTAAATTAATAGATAGAAACAGTTGCAGTCTAGTGGGAAAATATTCATCAAAATGCACATCATCTGCACATCATCTGCAATCTGCATTATCTACCCAATAAGCAGCGAGGACTCTCCCCAAATCCCTGCAGTCTGTCGAGTAAACAGTTAAAGGCTCTTTGTTTTCAAAAGAGAGATTGATTCATCAGATCAAATTTATTACCTAGAATTCTCATCCAAAAATACAGTAAATTAAATCACTCTTTCTCCCTTTTCCCTCCCAGCACCTCAGTTCAATTCATTGGCAAATGCCAGAAAAACTCTAATACACATTTCAGATAAAAAGCCAGCAATACTTCATCCCAAAATAAGAATTTTCATATTAAAACCACTGGAAACCACAAAGTTCTGACTTTTTCTTGCACTGTTGTAAATTAAAATCAAATGTATTTAAAAGAATTGGCACAAATAAATCATTCCCAGTCTTATGAGTTTGTATCCCAAGTTTCAGGTTTGAGAGAATCTTTATAGCCAGGTTGTGAATAGGGTTGGATAAAATCATTTGGATCCAGCAACAGCTTCTTGAACTGGTGCCTAAAATTTCAACCGAACCTTTAGGGAAGTTCAAGAAGTCTGGATAGATAGCCTGAAAAATATTTTTCATCACTGAGTACTTCATAACTCCCTTCTCTCTGGCTGGAGCAGAGTAGGAAATACCATTGTTAATCTATTTCTGACCAATATGAAAACAGGAAGTAACAGGCATCTTGTGAGAGAGCTTGATCCCATGGGACATCAAGACATTGTTAAGACCCAAGAGGTTGGATGGGCACCAGAGCTCCTGGGTGCCCATATGAACAGGTATTTTGAGGTCCAGTTACCACAAGTCACATTTCCTGCAAGACACATCCAATTTTAACAGCATTTTTAACTGCCCTTGTATCATTAAGAGACAGGATTTGTCATTCCAGGAGGAGGAAGGAAACCATACACTCACCAGTGTAGACGAATCGGCCGGGAGCACCTTTGCAGAACTGTTTGGATTTGTAGGACAGAGTTACTTCAACAACTCCTGGAATGTGCCGTGGTGGTGTTTGAACTCTGATGGCGTGAGGTGTTATCAGCTATAAAAATCACACAGAAAACATACCTTAAATCAAAATGGCACCGATAAGGCTGATGCCAGCCAGTTTATACAATCACAAAAATTACTTTCAATGGCACTCCTTGTCTCCAAGTTCTCCCTTCATGCTGTCACATTGGAAGATAGGGGTACTACAAGGCTTTTTTTTAAACAAAAAACTCTGTAAACGATCCTTGGTTTTCGTTTGCAGGAAAGCCAAAGGGCATCATTCATATGAAAATTGCCTCCATATGTCTCCTTAAGGCTACTCCTAGTAATTTTAACACTAATTGTCCAATTGTACTGGGAGACCTCCTGCAGCAAGTCTTCCACTAGAGGGCCATGATGTGCCTCAAGTACATCCCTGGCCGGGCAGTCGATTGTCACTCGCGAATTCATGGCTAAAAAGGCACCGTGAAACAAAACCTCATGATACCTCATGTCAATAGCCTATTGACAGCTTGTTAAAATCATTCATGGAAAAAATGTTACAGTTGAAAGCCCACCAATTTAGATAGCTTACCTCACTCCACACCAACATAGTTCCAAATACGACTTGTAAGCCATCAAAGAAGTTGTCTCCGATTATGATGACAGTGGCCCCACCAGTAGTCCAGCCTTCACTAGGACTGATGGCCTTTATGCACGGAGTAGCTGCTTGTACAAGACAGAAAATCAAGACCTTAATACCCCTTCTTGCCCGACACGAGATCTCTTCCCCAATGACAAACCATGCAAAGCACAATAGGAGGAAAGTGCATGATTTCTCGAGGAGGCGCACAAAGGGCAACCGTATATCAGCATGTTGATGTATTTAAAGCAAACTATTAAATGTTTTATAAAGCAAAGGCCAAGCAGCAGAACACTGGTGAGCAAGGAAAAGCTGGCTTGATATAGCAAATTGTATGTCAGGGCAAATATGGCTATTACAAATGATTAAGCATCGCATGCATGTGGCATGTCGATTTATCTGCTTTGCTGTACAGATCTAAGCAGAGTCAATCAAAAGGTTGTTGAGGGAGATGGAAGAGCAAATGCTCTGAATTTCGATTCCTCATAAGCAGCTAATTGGGTTGGGCTTTTTCATCCGCGAACTTTGCCTTTTGGTTCAAAACTTCATTTTCCTCTGTCACTCCGTAATTACTACTTTTCACTTTTCATCAGGAAAAAATCAAAAGCACTATATTAATACTTTTGTCAAAGGTACACATTTTACATCTAATATTGTTTGTCGACATGAATCCCTGAGTCATTTACTTGACCTCCCTTTGTCTCTAGAGTCTTCACATTTGCA
>NW_024103996.1:1305000-1312500 GCF_003945595.2 Pipra filicauda | reverse complement strand
TCTTTTAGCAGTTCAGGCAAGAAGTCAATCACATTGAGTCAGGCTGAAGAAAAACATTTTATGCTGTTTTTCTCATACAAACCCCCTCCTGCCGTAATCTGCAGTAAGGCCCAGCCACAGGAAATTGACCTCACAGTAAATTCTTTACAGATTCGGTCATGTTTTTACCATCCACTTAAACTTGCATACATAACCTGAGACTGTACCTCTGGATCAAGGAATATGGCAAGCCAAAATAAAATCAAGTCAAATTAAAGAGCAAGAAAAAGCTGCAAGCAAAACAAGACTGAAATAAAAAAAAAAAAAAAAAAGAAAGAAAAGAGGAAAAGATGAAAAATTGGTTGTGACTGCAAAACTCTAAGTATTAAATAAAGAAAGGAGTCAGAAGCAAATTCAGAAGCGTCCATATTCTAGTTGACAAGGGTTGAGAAATACTAATGGACTTTTTTTAATGGGTGGTTTGATGGATGAGAGAATAAATGATGTAAAAGTAAATGTAGCAGTGTCTCAACATAAAGTATGGTGCAATACAAAACAAAAAAAAAATTAAAAAAATAAAATAAAATAAAAAAAGGCATTGCAAATAAAAAAAAAAGACATGTAAATGTGTGCCTACCATTTTCCAGATAAGAAGGGGCCGTACCTTCTGAGGGGTCAAGGCGGCGAGCCCGCCTCCCGTGTTTGGAATTGTTGTGTACAAACATGTTGTCTGAGACAGCCAGCACGTGGCCATCCACATTGACTGTTGTTGATACAACAACCTGGAAAAGAGAACAAAACCTCGCATTTAAAAAATCCTGCAGATTTGCACTGAATCAGGTCTCGTAAGACACAACAACATCCTGTTACTTTTCTATTTCTATTTAAACCGAGTGAATGACATCTCTGAATACATCTTTGTTTACGTGGCGACCACTGGTGATTTTTAACTCACAATTGTTTCTCTTCAGAACCTGCTACACTAATTAGAGTTTAATCTCCTATTATGCTAACAAATGAATTCAATTCAGGAAAATATTCTTCTAGCCATTAGTTTCAGAAACACCCCTCTAGCCACTCATTTTAAAAGCTGCTGTTTTGATTGATCTGTTGATATATTGATTAGATAGTTTATCTAATTAAAATTTGTTCACTTGAGACTGTCTTCAAATGAAGGGTTGTGAGGATTCCAAATAAAAAAAGCTTAATAAATCAGGAACCATCGTAACTCCCCATTTTTTCTTCAGTAAATGATCTCCAGGTCAGTTTTACAATTACATTTAATGTCTGATAATGAACTTTTTTGCATCTGAAAAGACCGAGTTGAATATGAATAGTGAAAGTGTTTTCAATCCATGAAAAGTATCCCTTCTCAAGTTCATTTGGATGGTGATTGACCCTGGTATGTCAATGGAATTTCCTCCTTTATTTTTGAGTGAAAGGCTCCTATTCTTGTGTCCAGGTTCAGAGTCCGGCCATAGAAGAGATGATGGATAGGGCCTCTTTTGGCTTCCAGCTGCTTCTCAGTAGAAAATGGCAAAGGAACATATGCAAAACGCACAACCTTCCCGATAAAAACACCTACACAATGGAGCTGTGAAACTCCTTCCGGAAGCGATATCGCGTGAACACAAGCCAAGGAGGAAACCGGGAGCTGCGCCTGTGTTTGTGTGGAACACGGCTCCGTAAGTCCAGCACTGTTATCCCAGAGAGACATTTACACCTTATTTAAATACTCCAGAGTGGGCTCTGTGCTGTGGGTTCCAGGTTTTCTGCATGAAGGATTTCATGCACTGCAGCGATTTCTTTGGGGTTAGTAGAGTCCGTAAAGTCAAAGGCTAAGTTAGACCTTATCAACCCAACCAGTGACGGCAGCAAAAGGTAGGACAAATTTTGGTTTTCACCTTCCGTTTATTTTACTTTGGGATGTAACAAAGATGATTGAGGGGTTCTCCCACCAGCTCCTCAACCCAAACACTTAACAAATACAAATGAGCCTCCTTTTGCACAGAGCTGGTCCAAGGCATCAGAAGAAAATTCTTGTCTGCTTCTATGTTTTGGATCACCTCTGATCCTGTTTCTTATTCACAAGCCATAATGAGCTTTCAGCTATCACAGCACCTTTCCTGTGTATCCCGCGTCCTTTGAGACAGCCATCTGCGGTACCCTTTAGAACAGCCCGAGGGCAGTTCTCTGCCAGGCTGCTCTGCTTCCCCAGCTCTCTCCTCCCACAAGTGGACACTTTCACTCTTGTCAACATCCACTTCGGAGAGTGCTGAGGCTGCACGCTCACCTTGGCCACAGAGCTGCTGCCAGACCACTGGGCTATCAGCTTTCACTCCTAATGAGATTCCCAGACTTTAAGAAATATTGCAAAACATACAATCATGATTTTCAGCCAAGATTTCTGGGTTTGGTTCCTAGAACACGGTGTATTAAAAAGACAGAGCAAGGTGTATATGAAAATGACAACTATTTTTGTTCTGTCATGTATATATAGGTCAGTCACCAAGGGAAAATACTGTAGTTCAGCAAAAGAAAGTCGACGTGCTACGCTTTGTTATATCACCTTCCTCCTGCAGTGCACCTCCAGAAAGGTGCTGAGACAGTGAAACCAGGTAAAAATACTGTTCAAGATCTGACATCCCGTTAAGTCCAGTTAAACCTTCTGAGAGGCAGGAAGATTAGCTAAAGAGACCCAGGAAAGTCTTTCTAGTGCCTACTGGCTCCATTGTCAACCACAAGATCACTCCTGACTGATGCTTCATTTAGTCATCGGTGAGACAAAGAGGACATTTCCACTCATTCCAGGTTTGACCTTCTGTTCTGTTCAGATGGATCAATATCACCGATGCCACGTGAAGCTGAGATGCATGAAAAATGGAAGCTTGGCTCAATTGTTTTGAAGGAATATTTTTTTTCCCAGCTACAGATCTTTTCTGTTGGCTGGCTCAAGGGTGCTGGCTTCCCCGGTTGGTTGGCTGTGCATGAAAACAGATGTCACATGGTTTTCTATCAAGTTTAACCACAAGTTATTCTTCTCCAAACTAAGAAAATCTTGAACATCTCAATACTACTTTATTATTAGAATCAAATATGACTCATTGTGAAATATTTTCAAATAAAAGGCATTTATTTCCTAACAAGCCTTTCGAATGACCCCACATACGGAGGAAATCATTTGTCCATCCCGTCAGCTGTCTCTCTGTAGTGTTATGATTCACCACAGGATATCTCAAAAGCTGTAAGGAGAAAGTGAAGTATTAAACATTTTCTAACACAATTGAAACAAAAATATGTGCGTTAGGCCACCACTGGAGGATTTACAAGTTGTGAACCTGAAAAACCCCTGTGCGAGATCCAAACTCCCCTGCGCTCCACAGTCGTGTCATCAGTAAGATCAAACTACTCAGTCTATGTAAAACCTCTACAGGTCTGAGCATACTCCAAACTACTACACAAGATGTTAGTAGGAAGGAAAATTAGGGAAATATTTTTTAAGGAGAGATCTGCTTGCTTCAGCACCGATCCATTACATTCCACTGCAGAACTTGGAATGTCCCAAGAACCAGCATTTAAATTAGTGGGGGAAATGTAAAATACTGACAGCAATTTTTTTAAGCATTGGAACTACACTAAGTAGAAGCCCCAACACTGATTTTCCATTATGAAAAGTTCAAGATGAAGACGTGAGTCTTTTATATATCGTTTATGCTTTTAGAGGGATCTGTACCTGGAATCTTCGCATGTCTCGCGGGTTGCCTGCATTCTTCAAACAGTTCTGATTGCACTTGAGGAAAAACTTTAGAAAGAATCTATAAAAATACAAAATTGAAATCTATTAGATTCATCAAAATGTAAATCCAATTTTTAAGAAGTTAAATAAAATTTAATCATAAATAGTTTTACCCAAAAGAATACTGGTAGTGAAATATTACTTTCCTATTCGTTAATGAACTTATTTTAAAGCATAAGAATCTCTGTCATAAACAGAACATTATTGCCAAGGAAAGGCAAATTTATATTTTTAATTTTTCAACAACTACAAATGTATTGACTCCAGGCCATATCCTTAACTCGGTGTGGGAAAGTTGATTTCGATGACTCATTGACTTCAAAGGCAAGGACTTACACCAGATGAGAATTTGTCTCTATTTTTTTAATACTTCTTATTTTTTCACAACTTATATTAGCAGTAATGTCCTCTACATTGAAAAATTCCAAAGGTAATGAATGATCAATCTTCTGAAAAACACTTGGCTTTGCCTCCGGTTTGGAAAGGCTCGCTATTCAAAGGGACTCGATCCAACTCCTGTTGACTCCAGGGAGATCCAGGCAGGATCTGCCCACCGGCAAGGCCCCAGTTTCCTCATTGTTTTTGAAAGGAAAGGAACATGGCAAATTAGGCCCTGTCTTACGACCTCTTCAACCTTTGCCAGCCTTTAGCTGTGAGGAGTCACTCTACCCAGGGATCGAAATCCAGCTTATTTCTGCTGAGCGGTAACCAGCAATTATTTAGGACTAACCCTTATCATCCAGGCATCTCCCCATAAACCGTTTTTGCAGCAACGCTGCCTCAGGGGAACACAGCAAGCACTTAGAGGAAAGGGGAAAGCTTGGAAAGATGGAAACTCCTTTATGCCGCCCTCCCATACTGGAGGAAGGAGCTGAAGTGGGAAGTCTCCACCCTGCAGGTGAAGCAAAATGGGGGACCCTCGCTGTCCTGCCATCACACAGGAGGACATTCACAGCCCAATACCACATCTTTTCTTTATGTTGCTATGTTTTTGTGTTTCATCTCTAAAAAATATTTTGTGGGTCTGTTTTCTGTCTAAGTACTGACAGCTAATGACAAGCAAAGCTCAAGACTTTCTCCTCACCCAGACTTCCTCAGATGCTCAAGTCCAGCAGCTTGTGCTTCCCAACTTCATACGTGTTGAACGGCGAGGTTAGTCAGAGCTTTCACATTTAGAATATGAACAATTATTATTTGTTCGTTCATATCAATCATATTATAACTGACCATGACTATTCTTGCTGTACACACCTCATAGAAATTTCCATGTGCCAACAGCATTCCTGGCAAGAGGCAAGACAGGCACCTCGTCCCTTCTTGAGCACCCAACACAAACCTACCATGGCCAATAAAAAGTACAACTGTGGCTGCACCACATCGTGCTCACTCCTGAGAAGCTTCAAAGGTCGTACAGGAGTATCATGGAATTATCCCCAGATCACAAACCACTGCTTTTAATACCAGCTCTTCCTTTTCCATTAAACCTTGAGCAGGACCCTGATATTACTACAGGACACTACTGCTGAAGGAGCGATCTCTCATATCAGAGATGCAAGTAGGGAAACAACCAGCTTTACCGAAACTGCATAAATAAATCAATGCTGTCAGTTCAGTTGAATGCACGCTTCTTTAAAAATTCCTATCCCAAAACCTGTACAGGGGTTTTAGCTGTCAAGCTGTAAAAGATCGGGATTTCCGTGGTGGTTGATGTGATATCCAAGCTCGGATGCTCAGGTTTTCTGGACACTGCTGCAGGGACATTATCAGCAACTCCACGAAACTTCATCTTTGTTAGACACAACTTCCCCTTAATTTTATCTGCATTGGTTGGGTTTTGGTGTTTTTTAATATACTTATTCTCTCCAGATCAACTGAGTATAGGGCAGGTTCCCTGCCCATAGCAGGGAGTTGGAGCAGGATAGTCTTCAAGATCCCTTCCAATCCAAACCATTCTGTTTCTATGATTCTAAATGTAACATTCCTATCTTTTATCTGGTTTTGCACACCTTCCACTGCACAGATTGTGATGATGTGCAAGGACCAGCTGATGCCCACACACAGGACCACCTGGCACTGGGGATTTAGGAGCTGGGACAAGCCTCCAGCTTTACGGCTCCTTAGTGCCACATCGAGGCTGAGGAGTAGTATCTTATCTTTTTTTTTTTTTTGCTGATCTCGAATGGGTGTTGTGAGGCTTATTGAGCTAATGTTTGTAAATTGCTCGGAAATTCTCCAATGAATTGTGCACTAGGAATGCTAAGTATTGCTCCTCGTGGATTGTTTTTAGAGTGAAGCATTCATGATGAATTGTTTCTATACAGAGAGCTCACATCCTGTCAAAGAAAAAGGGCCATTAAGCACCCTTTCACTAAACATCAACTGGAACCAGTATTTGTTCAATTATTTGGTGAAAAGGACCCACTCTTGCTGAAATTAGACATCATCAAGTTTATTTAGATGGCCCTGAGCACTGGGCTAAATATTGAGGCCGCAAGGCTGGAGTGAACACAAGCAGCACTTGTATTTCAGCTCCATTACATTCCTTGATACTGAGATATTTTATTTCATTCTTTAATCTGTGCTTTCAGAGAGTTCATGGAGCACAGGTGGCATCAAGACAGATTTTTAGAGGAAGACAACATAAGTTAAAAACCACATTCCCAGGCAGGGTATTTACTTTGCCAGGAGGAGACAACTGGCTTGGTCATTCCGCTGACCAACAAGGACTGTGGGCACTACAAACCCATCCCCTCCATCCCAACCACTTTCTCTGCTAGCCCTGAGCTCCAGAGACAAGGTCTCTGTGGCACAGCAAGAAACAAGGACCTGGATCAGTGCTCTGCTTGGTCATGTCTCAAACTTTGATGCTCCAACAGAATGAGAAAAGTCAAGCCTTCCTAGATTTGGCTCTCCCTGCTATATTTTGTATCATATGCACAAACCGTAGAATTTTTTATTACAGAAGAGCCTTCCCAAATGTGCTAAGCTGTTCCTAAAATACTGATACAGAGAAAAATGCAGTCTTTGCAATGTTCCCTTGCTCTGATTTTTTCCCACTGTTAGAAAGGGGCCTGCTACCATCTTAATTAAAATGTATTACCTTCCACAAGACTCCACTATTTTAAGCTAAAATTTACATCTTTTATTAACTCACCTCACCTATACACTTATCTGGCGGTGCCTCTCGCCGCCCATCTGCCATCCGCATACAGTAAGTCACTTGATATTCCACCCACCAATTTTTCCTAACAACCACTGTGCAATTAAACTCCACACGTTCTGTTGCGAGGTAAATTAGGCACACCTGCGGCCAGCCTGCATTTGAACCGCATCAGAAAAGGACCTAACAAGGTGAGAGCGTACCACAAAGTTATAGGCCTGTCAAGCAATTAGGTTTTCACTTCTGGGACATCCGCACAGTGCAATTATGCTCCACATTACAACCTGGCTAATCTTCTGAACAAATGTCATGTCTCGGAGAAGCGAGTAAAAGCAGTTCATCTGCAAATGTGTCTGCTCTTAAGCCTCCACCTTCTGCACATAACAACCTACAGGAGACTTTTTTTTGCGGTATGAAAGATGGTTTTTTTCCATAGAAGATTTTTTAAGCCCTGCAAGTGCCTTTTCATCCTGTTCACCTCTTCTTAACCTCTGTGAGAGGAGGTGTTGCAGCAAATAGACCAGAAAGACTTTTGTACTTGAATTTCAACACTAAGCAAGAAAAT
>NW_024103996.1:1277500-1282500 GCF_003945595.2 Pipra filicauda | reverse complement strand
CCAACCATCCAGCTCCTTGTGGAAGAGTTCCAAGGGCTGATGTTTGCCGACAGGCCTGATGGATCAGCACAACTCTGACCACGGGTCACATCCCACCCTGCGTCTCTCCACCCTCAACATAACATGGCCAAGCCCTGCACCCTGTGCTGTCTCGAGGTCTTGTCCTCCACCATTAGTATCCATGGGAATTTTGCCTCTGATCTCACTTTTTGTGGGATCTAAACCCAAGAGACGATTATTAAAATTTTACACAGATGCAATGAACCCTTGACAACATAAATAAAAGTAACTCCACTGGTATCAATGCATTTGCACATGCTTTTGCAAAAGGTCATTTTAGACCTTAATATTTCATATGTTTTTACTTTGATGTTGTAGTTTTGTTGGGTTATTTAAGTATTTTATTGCAGCATTGGTGAAAAATGCCTCATGAAGCTGCTGTGAAAAGAATTTATTCCCCATTCGTTTCGGTGAAAATGAAGGTCCGTTTACAGATAACGTGAAACCTGTGTTCTAATAAGAGATAACGTCTTTAATTATTCATTATTACACTTATTGGTACCTTACACTGCACTTAACAGCAGAGCAGATATCTGCTCTCTGCTGGAGCTCAGCAACAGCCACGGGGACAAGTGGAAAGGTGCCAACACCAGCAATTTCTTGGTGCCACTTTGGCAGAACCATTTGGCATCATCCTGTTGCTTTGCCACTTCTACCATCACCACTGAGCATCAGTAGCCTGCCTGTGTGTCCTTAAAAAACCAGGAAGGGTGTTCTCAAAAGCTGCGATTTTCTCTTCATGGTGCATATGGTGTTTTCTTGGTTTCAATGATATGGTTTAATCTGAAGCCTGGGGGCCTGGGCAGGGCAAATTAAAGAGCTGACGGAGCGTGTGCTGTAAAAAGGGGTTTTGTTGGTGTCACTTGCCCTGAAAAACACAGGTTGGTTTTGCTCTGAGATCTGGTTGTTACAGTATGGACCACATCTCAAGTAAGATCAAAGATCTCTCAACAGTGCATATCTTAATTTGATTTTTAATTACTATTTATCAAAACACATATAAAATGCCCCACAATAGTGATACTTAGAATCATAGAATGGTTTGGGTTAGAAAGGGACCTCAAAGATCATCTAGTTCCAAGCCCCAATGTGAGGTTTGTAAGCAGTTCAGGATTGCAATAAAATGTACGAGGTGTTGAACAGCCCAGTTTGAGACCCAGTTGTTTCAGTGGGAGTCTTCAAGCAAGCAGCACAGAAGCAGGGACCAGGAACATGGGTGCACAGATCACTCCACTGGAACAACCCCAGCAGTCTGTTCTCCTCCATGAAAGAGCCACTCAAGGGAAATCTCCATCTGGACTCTGTCAGCACTGGGCCATCATGCTGAGATCCACGGGAACTTGGTGCTCATGGGCTGCAGATGTTGCATTCTCAGCATTCACCTTGAGGCTGGTCTGGGTTGTTCTCAGCTTGAAGCTGTTGTCTCCTTCTCAAGTAACTTCTCCAGGATGCAAGAGTGAGCTGCAACCTCACACCCCCACAGAGTGTCCTCCCCACCTGCAGTATCACCACCCTGACGTGGTGGACAAGTTGCTGGTTGGTGCCTTGTGGAGAAGACAAACAGTGGTGGAAGTAGCTGAACTCCACATCCATGAGGAAAACGAAAGCGCCGGCGTCAAGGAGGAACATCTGGGCTATTGTCAGCATCTTACATGCATTTACTTAATTGCAATCTTGAATGAAATTGTCCGTCATAAAAGATGCCTCGAGAATTTTGATCTCAGCTGTCTGTCCGCAACGTATGTTCCTATCGTTTGTCTTAATTTTATTTCACTGCCACTAACTGCAGACACTACTTCAGAAATATTTTGAATTTAGTTTTAATTGTACAGCTTTCAACTCACGCAACATTTCTCTTTGTGTTGAAAGCATCACGGTGATTTATCCTCATTATTGTGTAAATAGGTTTCGGCAGTTCTCAGTAAATAAAACAAAGAGTGACAGGAGGAGAAGGGGGAATTTGCTTTCCTACCAATTAGAGTAGCCTTAGGCAGTACTTTTAAGAGGAGATAAATCCTGCAAATCACTAAAATGATCCTGTCACATGCACCAAATATTAAAATCACACAGCGGCGCACTTCATACAGTTTGCTTTGGTTTAATGAGTTGGGGTGGGCTTCGTCATGAGGTTTGCATCTCGCAGTTGGGGACTGTTGATTGACAGTGAAGATCATGCCCAACTGCAGCTTCCTAACCAGTAGGGCCAGATGGAAAATCACAATTCATGTTTAATATGCAGTTTTTCAGCTAACGAAAATTCCCAAATTGTCTCCCCACCTCCTACCTGAAATTTTTTTCCCATAATAAATGCAAAATATGCTTCGTATTAGCCAAGAGTGGTTTTTTCCCCCTTCCAGCAAGTTATTAAAAAAATCCTGTATAAATGATCCCTATTAAGTGAACAACCTGTTAACTTCTTCAATTATGTAAGTTATTAGAAGATAAGTTTGCGAAACATCTGTTGTCACACTTAGACACTTTTCAAAGTGAGTAAGTGGCCTGTCAGGGTAAAGACAAGATCACAGAAAAAGAAGACAGTTTGAAAGTACAAAACAACTAAATGAATGCTTTATTCTACTCAATTTCGTGCTCCTATGCCATGGTGGTGAGGATGCTGTGGCACCCTTATGGCAGAGAACACAACCTGGTAAAGTCTGCATTTTTAGCCACTGGAGTAAAACATGATGATATAGCACAATATATGTAATGAAGAGATGGTTGATATCAAGCTTTTAATGATAAACAAGACATAGCAGACATATTGCACGATTCCATAGGAGCCCTTATAACTCACAGCCTCACTGTTATAGCTCAGAATGTCCTATTTTCAATTATTATCTCCCCCTCCACTGTTCTCCTGCAGTCAAGTTTTACACTCTGACATTTATACTTAGTATATTGAGCAATGATTGTTACCTTGTTCCAGCATTTTTTGTGCAATGCTTTATGAGAGTGGAACTAAATGTATGACAGGAACCCCAGTAACCTGAGACCCTGGGTCAGTAATGTATTAAAACAAAACAAGACACACATGGCTTCGGCACAGCAAGAAATCATGCAGGAATGGGAACTGAGACAGGCTGAGATAAAGAAGGCCCTACCTAACAGCTGCAATTATAGCCTTCGTTATATGAGTCAATCCATTACTGCATATAGGCTTGACAAATTACCATAAATGCCACGCCAGAACAACAGCAAAGTAATTTAGCTTCATACTGGACACTTTGAAAGTTGGTACATCTAAATATCGCAGTGAGGCTTAATTAATTAATCAGGCTTGTTGGTGGTGTAATGATTATCTTTTTTTTTTTTTAATTTAAAAAACTCCCTCCAACTAAACAACTGGCAAATTATGATTATAGCAGTTAGAGGATAAAATAATTGATCTGTGTTCTCGCTCGAAATGGAATTGCACATCAATTTGTAAACGTCCCAAAATAAATGCAAGTTTTTCATTGCTCCTTTCAATAACGTATGTCTGCAAATTAAAGACTTTACACTAAAGAAAGGCTCGCTGTCAACTACCCACCAGGTAACAAATGCTTGCACAACCTCCACATAATATTGATTTATATGTATTAAATTATATGATTCTATTTTATCACCTTCTCATATGTAGAATAGCTGTCCTGCTCCACATACAGGATAGAGAATGATGATTAACATTACCTCACACATTTATATTCCCTGAAAAATAAGTAGCACCATGACTTCCACAGGGCACATCTTCCTAACCTTGCAATTTATTAAGTCAATGTCTTATCAACCTCCTCATAGACGTTTTCTCCATCACATTTAAGCATTTCAGAATTAACAGCACTGCCCTTCCAAGAGGTGAAATTACCTCTGTATCGCTGGGTTTCAGTCAGGGTGAAACACAAAGAGATTGAAACCATCTCTGCTGGGCTGGGTGTCGTCATGAGCACCCAGGTGGGGTTTAGCATTGACCACCACCCCAGCATGGAGACTCCTGGCCCGGCTCCACCTGGACCATGTCTGCTCCGGCTGAATATTCTCAAAGTCTTATTTTTAGGTTATACTTTGTATTTTTCAAGGTTTTCCTCCATCCCACCTCCCAGTTACCCTGCACAAGCAGAAGTCTTTCATAGCATGGTCCACACGTGTTCCTGCCAACAGCAGACTCCAGGTGAGCACCCAGCACGCCTAAAATTAAAACTCCAAGTGGTTGTTACATGGTGAATGAGGCAGGGAAGGATTCTGCAACGCTGGAAAACTGGCTGTGACACGTCCAAGATGACACAGAAAATACGTGACAGAAATAGACACAGAAACCCTATTTGAGACTAATCAGCAGGACCCAACTGGAGGGCTGATTCCTTCCTTCCTCCTACCTCAGACACTAAATGTTCTTTAACTTCAACAATAAATGAACAGAAGAAGGTGCAGATAAGTCTTCTTCACTACACAATCCTTATTCACACCTTGATAAATAATGCACAGTGGGCATCAGCCACAGAAAGTGTCCTGAATGCCAGAAGCCATCATGCAGATAAAGACTTATCAACCCTGTTCCATAAAGGGGATGAAATTCAGGTTAAAACAGACAATCTTAATGTGCCAGAAATGAAACGGTTAGTGTTTGACTTCCCATCTTAACATGCTTCTCTACATAATTTCCTATTCTTAAAAGTGGGAGATAGAAATGTTACCTGGAACCATCCAGCCTCCTCTGTGATGTATCAGGAGAAGCAGAGCTCCTAGAGATCTCTCCCCCAGCTGGTAGATGAAGGCCAGGAGGCTCCCAGCCCATGGTGGGGTGTGCTTTTGCCCGGATATTCGCTCCAAGCGAGGGAACTTTGGTGCTGCTGGGCTCTGGGAGCTCTGCACTTCTCACATGACAACTTAGTCTAATTGAGTGGGACAAATTATCTTACAATGGACTCTGTGCAACAGCAGCAGGACTAAATCTATACTCCAGC